>NW_016157738.1:156267-200224 GCF_001687245.7 Rhagoletis zephyria | reverse complement strand
TAAATTAAATTAAATTAAATTAAATTAAATTAAATTAAATTAAATGAAACAAAATAAAACAAAATAAAATAAGTTAAAAGATATAAAAGTACAAACAAATAAAAGTAAAAACTATATAAAAAAACAAAATTAAATTATTAAGCAACATAAAATAATAACAAAACAAAAATTGATTAAAAGAAAATAAAAAACAGAATATAATAAAACGTTAAAATAAAATAATTATAAAATATTAAGTACAATAAAAAATAAGTGATATGAATAGTAAAAAAATAAAAAATAAATAAGTTGGAGAGAGGTGCAAAAGTTTAATTTTTTCAAGTGTCGTGTTTTCGAAAAAATCCAAGATTACCTATATATAATACAAATATCGTAAAAAAGTATAACTGCAACAATTTGACGCACTTTAAGGAAATAAATGGTTTTCACAGGTAAGCAGTAAAAGCTAAGAAAAAATGCTCACACAGATTTTCATAAATATGTCGTCTTATAGGCAGTTTCACAAAAGAAATTTAAGTGAAAAGCGAATTTTTTATTTGATTTTAATATGCAGCTGACAGAAAAAAAAATGTTTAATTTAAATTGCTTTCGTGAAACCGGCAGTTCAATTTGAGGTGTCGTAATTAAGAAGATCATAAAATGTATTTAGGAGCTCAAAATTTTTTAAACTACTGCAGCAGTGAGATTTTAGAAACCGGTATATTTTGGGAAAACATACATAAATAGTTTATGTTGATTTTTTATGCTTTTGCGTAGTCTAAATATACAAAGATTAGGTGAGATTACTGACAAACAGCATACAGAAGTAGTACATCGTACAATTTTAAAACTCGTTTGTAATTTTACGAGATTTTGAGACTTTTGACTCTCAAAATGTAACGCTGCAATTTCCTGACATTTATAAGCAATCATGTTTCGATATGTTTTTCAAAGTGTGTAATCTTTATAACCAGATAATTGTGAAATAAGCTAATTTTTTAAGCAACACATATGTATAAATATGTTAGACCTAATATTTTTAGATGTTGTTGTAGAAAAATACAAGTTGCTTAAGAGTTTTTGGGGAATGATGCCCTTGGTCAGATATGAATCCTTGTCGCTCCGGTTACGTACAAACATCCGACTGTCGTTAGAACGAGAATATTTGCTAAGTACTTCAATAGACATAAACAATATTTTCTTTTAACATTTAATTTATCAACCCTGAAAACAATATTTATGTCAACTACAGTGCCAATGTAAAAATATTCCATAAAGTGTATGTGTATATTTAGGAAATTTTGTCAAGTTATGTTCTTCATTTATGTCCCGCCTGCATGAGCATAAAACTCACTTCATATAATTGAAGAAAGTATTTTAGAATAAGAAAGTTTAACAGCGAAATTGCAAAGCTAATTTAGCTAACCGCAGAAAACTTCTGTAAGCAGACGAGTAACGCAACGACGAATTAAGGAGAAATATATTGGATTAGTTTCTACTGTGATTGCATGTGGCAAAGGAAACTTATAAATTCTAGCGCATATTTAGAACAGAAACTTGATAACTTCGCCTTCAAAGTCAATTCCAAGAGAAATTAACCTAACATACATATGTTTGTATGTACGTACATTTAAAACACTTTCAACCACACGCATATGTATGTATGTATATATGAATGCTACACAAATCCTGGAAGTTTGTTTCTTCAAGTTTTCAGACACTGAATGCAAACAGATGTATTAGAGTGGTCCAAAAAGAGTAAGGTCGAAATTTTAATGCCTCCATCCTTCAGGATTGTTCTATACCGAAAAAAGTTTACTCCTATTTTTTTGATTTTGAAATCAAAAAATATTTAGCTAGTGCTCAAAGTCTTCCATGTATTTTATATGGGAAAACGCAACTTTTCGTAGAAATGGTATAAAATTCGTGAAGATCTATATTTTTCGATCGGAAAACTGTGATTCTCTTCAGGAGACTTCCAGTATTTCTTAATATAAAATTATTTATTGAACCATTTTGTAATACTAATGATTTTTTGTTGGTCCCCCCATTGCATTTTTGTGGGGGTTTAGGTCCTATAATATATAGTTACCATGAAAAAATGGTTAAATAAACAATTTTGTATTATTATTCGAAATCTCCTGAAGAGAAACGTAGTGTCTCGATTGAAAAATATTGATTTTCAAGAATACTACTCTATTTCTACAAAAAGTTATTTTTCCCCATATAAAATACATGGAAAACTTTGACCGCTACTCTATTTCTACAAAAAGTTATTTTTCCCCATATAAAATACATGGAAAACTTTGACCGCTACTCTATTTCTACAAAAAGTTATTTTTCCCCATATAAAATACATGGAAAACTTTGAGCGCTTTGATCACTCCCTAAATATTTTTTGATTTTAAAATAAAAAATAGGGGTATATTTTTTTTTAAATTACGACTTTACTTTTTCACTTGCATTTTTGGACCACTCTAATATGTATAGTAGGGGTATTTATATATTTTCATGTCATATTAAGTCTCATATTGCCTGCAACTTTTATTGACAAGTGTTTACTAAAGGATTGCAAAAACATACAAACATATTCTGTTGCATATACAGTTGTGCACAAAATAATAGGAGTACGATATTATGACCAGCTATGGCTATTTGTCTTTTGTTAATTTAAAGTTTATTATTTTTTATAAAGGTCTATAGCTGGCTATACAACAAACTCAGATTTCAAACTTTGTACAAAATTTATAAAAATTTCGCAAATTTTCACCCATATTTCAAACTTTTTAATCAGAATCAAGCTGCTAAAAAATGCTGTTGATTTTTGAGAATTTTTTTTTGTTGAAGGTGCTTCACCTTTTTTTCCTTACACAGTATGTTCGACAATTTTCTTTTATATGGAAGACACTGCCAGCAAACGAATTGCCAAAAGTCAATGGAATTTTTTAGCAGCTTGCAAATTATTTTTCCTTAACAAGAATTAAATGGGCTACTGCATACTAAAGATTCTAATTAAAAAGTTTAAAATTTTGGTGAAAATTTGTGAAATTTTTATAATTCATGTACAAAGTTTAAAATCTGAATTTAGATAATGTTTGTTGTATAACCAGCTAGACCTTTATAAAAAAAAATAAGAGTCAGTATTTCTGAAACGGTCCACATCAATTTTGTGATAATTTGTTTTTTTATAATTTTTGCACCAAGTTTGAAATCTGAATTTGTGCGGTGTATGTTGCATAGCCAACGAGACCTTTATAGAAAAATAATAAACATTAAATAAAGACAAATAGCCAAAATATCCCACTCCTAATATTTTGTTGACAACTATACATTAGACTGCATCATCCCCATACAAAAAAAAAAATCGGTACTGTGTTTCCATTCGAATTATAAAATATATTAAATTTTAAGACGTCCACCAAAATATTTCGGAAAAATATTAAGATTTAAGTGATTAAGGACCGATTTGAAAATACCTCCGAAAATGGTGTTTTTTTATGAATAAAAAAAGTTTCTTAAATATTTTTTTCTTTTGAAAAAATCCCCTCAAATGACATAACGGTTTAAGCTTAAAAAATTTGCATAAAAATATTTTTAAAAAATTTTAAAAAAGTTTTGAACGGGACCGTGATAATGAGATTTTGAATGCTGGTTTTTAACTTCTTTCAAAGATTGGTATAAGAAAAACTTGAATAACTGAACATTAAACTCTTCCGATTTAGACTTGTGAGGTATCATAGGAAAGGTCTTCTCTAACCTTCTTTCTTTGCTAACAATCTCATTCAAAGTATGAAAGAGAAAGGTAGGATGAAATAACGTCATTCAAAGTTGAATTAAGGTGTGTTTGTATTTGAAAAACCAAAATGGGACACGAATGACGTTTTTTTTTTTTTGTCAGAAATAAAAATAGTGGGAAAATACCTTTCTACCGAGATCCCATAAGTCTAAATAAGAATAAGTTTGGCCCAGTTATTTAAGTTTTTCGTAAATCAATCTTTGAAAAATTAAGAAAACAGCATCAAAAATGTCATTGTTACTATTCCGTTGAAACAATTTTAAAATATTTGTATGCAGATTTTTTAGGCTTAATCTGTTTTGTCATCTGAGGGACTTCTTTAGAAAAAGTTTTTTAAGAAACTATTTTTATTGATAAAAACTCCATTTTTGGAGGTATTTTCAAATCTGTCCCGCTCACGGAAATTTTAATATTTTTCCGAAATATTTTGGTGGACGTCTTAGAATATAATAAGTTTCGTAATCCCGGTGGAAAAATCGCAACTCTTTTTTTGGTGATGCAGTCTAATATACATATATTATATACCTGTATATGGGTCTTTCCATGAAAAGGTAAACCGAAAATGCAAGCAAATGAATTAAATTTCGAAACAGTGGAGAGAAGAATTGAAAAAATTAAATTAAAAATTTAATTTAGTATGTGTAACTAGTAAAAATATTGAATGGGTGAAAAATATGTCGCGTGCGTTATGTCGCCTACGTTCTTATGTTTTTTTTTTAATAAAAACTAACTAGAGTTAATTTCTATAAAAAAATGGAAAGATTGTAAAAGTACATTATTTAGTTTAGTTTCGAAATTTTACCGACTTTCGCGTATATGTATATGTGCCTTAAAAACTCTTCTTTTTTTGTCGCGTACGTTATCACCTTGTTTTGAACGGATATTTTCCACACCAAAGTTTCGAGGCTGCTTATATTTCTCTTAAACGTAGTACCCTTGGGTTGCAACATTGTTTTTCAGTAACTTCTATTTTTGAGAGATTTATGTTATTCCATAAGCGTACGAATGTCGCGGACGGCTGCATGGAAACACCCATATATGTATATTTCATCACAATAAATGGGGTATTTCAGGAATTCGTGAAAGCATTTTTATTTTAGCGCAAGTGTGTTGGTCAGTGGCGGATACAGGACTTTATTTGGGGAGCGGCGATTGGTATGCAGTTTTGCAGCCCAGTTTCAATTACCATAAATTGTTGAGAATTTTTCATTGCTCATTTTCTCCATATGAAAAAAAATCGTCGAAAATGCTTCATATGGGATAAAATTATTTACATCGTCAACAAAAAAAAAATAAAAAAAAAATTGCGGAAAATCAACGATCTCCCCTCCCCTGTATCCTGGTGGTTCCCTCACCATCTCACCTTCAGGTTACGTGTACGCTCTGTCAAAATTTTGAAAATTTATGCAAAGAAGTTTAGCATTTACATGAAGATTGAAATTTACTTATCTGCGATTAGGGGAAAAGTTTTCTTGTTGTCGAGTTCCAGCTTAAGGGAGCCAAGCAATACACTACTTTGTTTGTTTATTTAGGCTTTTTGAATTATGTTTTTAAATATTTACATACATATATACACACATATATACGAAGTCTTATGATGTTCAAACTATTAGTTAACGTACATACATACATATGTTTGTAGATAAGTGTGAAACTATCCGTAGGCATGCCGAGCTAAGGTGTGTCTGAAAAATGGAGACTTTAGATTAGTTACTTAATTTTTCTTACTTGTATTAATACATGGGGTGAAACCCGCACCTCTAAGCTAGATTTTTTTTAAAATTTAGCATATTCTACGTGTAAATCTGATTTTAAATTTTATTCAAATTAAAAAAAAATATAGCAACGAAGGGGTGTGCTATATTAGTGACCGGGTATGGAGTTTTGTAGCGCATTCAATTTTATTAATTTAAATTATGATTTTTGACATTTTTTTTGTTGACATGACGCATTTTCTTCGATAAAATGTATGCTCCACAAAAAATTTTATATTGAAGAAAATGCGCAGCACCAAAAGAAATTGTCAAAAATCAAACGTATTTTGTAACTACTTAAAACTTGCACGTTATTATAATAAAACTATATAGATATTAAATAATATGCAATTGGAAACTAAACACGTTACAACCCTACTAAAAAATAATATATAATTGCGCATCTGGAGGCCCAGCCCTTTCATTTGACTTCTCATTTCTTGTAATCTAACAAACATCCCACATTTTTATTTTTTCGCACAGGTTGCAACCCTCTTCGAAAAATAAAGCCTTACTACAAATCGGAAGGTTAAGGGCCAATTTCACAATGCGTAGTTAACTCAGAATCGGGAGTTAACTACAGAATTTTTTACTGAAAATCTCTAGTTAACTGTCGATTCTGAGTTAACTACACACTGTGAAATTGGCCCTAAGCCTTTTCCTTTGACACCTCTATTTTTTTTTAATTGAATGAACTGTGCAAATCTAGTGTTCTAACTTTTAAATAGGAGGCAACCCCAAACAACATATCCTTTCACTTGGTACCTCAGGTTTTAGTCCAACAAACCGCGAAGATCATATATTTTTTAAAAAATGGCAACCCTACTCAAAAAGTAATACATAATTGAACATCTAAAAGCCGAGGTCCAAATATCTTGACATTCCTTTATACTAAATAAAAGATAGTAATTTTAAAATGGGTGGCAACTCTACTCAGAAAAGAAAATAGGTGCATTATTGCACATGTTGAGGCTAAGTCTTTTCGTTTGACATTGACGGTACAGAACTGATGCAACCGTATTCAAAAAAAAAAACATTAACGCTTTTCTAGAGGCAAATCCTTTTCATTTGACACCTCATCTTTTATAATTCAACGATCGGTGCGGATCTTATAGTTTTTTTAGACAGGTGGTAACCCTATTAAGATTCTAAGTAAAAAAATTACTCTCCTGTTCGAATTTCGACTTTCCTTTATACTATGTATAGATTTAATGAGCTACAAAACTATATACCCGAAATTTTTCTAAAAATATTATTAACTTATGCACTGCAAGTCATTAAGATAGTGTACCCCTTTGTTGATAATTTTTTTTTTTTTTAATTTGTATACAATTTACAATCCGATTTACTAAGGATAATGAGGATCAAAAGTGTCTCCTAATCTAATGACGGAGAGTGTACGGAGGCTTATGAATGCAGGCATACTGTGCCTATATTGCAGTCGGTATTGCTAGCGTAATTCTTAACGACTTTTTTCGATTTTATTTCGGTCATTATTTTAGATGCCTTTGTCATTACGGACGATAGTTTTTTTTGCATTATTGCCATATTTGACAACAATGGTACTGCTTCCAGTATCCACAAAATTTTTTCCATTGCAGTCACTTTTCCATTTGTTAAACAAAGATAAGCCTCTACAAAAAAATTACCTTACCATTCTCAGAAATTCTTAATGCCTATTGACCTTTAAAATCGTCACTTTTTTAAACATACATACATACATACGTACTTTTAAATTATCTACAAACTTCTCTCAACCCCCTTTCACCCAACGTCATTTACTGCTCATCAACCTAATGGCCACTTAAGCTCCTAAATACTTACTCAGTAGTCGTTTGACATCAGATATTCAAAAAAACTAATTGCTCGCTTTGCATACGGTCACTTCCGTTTAATGCACATAGCCAGCCTTCAATCTACAGCCTATCCAGCTGCGCAGGTAACTCAAATGAATTGCAAAGTAAATATATTAATTTATGCAAAGTGCCAGTAAATACTCAGAAATTCAGCAAAAAAAAAAACATGAAATTCAACTCATTGCACCAGCGCTTCAAAATTCAACTAACCAAATAGTCAGACCAGTATATGTCAGCAAGCATAACGAAAAACTAAAAGAGCAAAAACTACATCGTAGAGTGGCTTCTATATAACCATTTTCATGAATACGATTATTCGTGTCCTTCACAGGCTTTCTGTCAGCTGCAATTACAGTTGAATTTCATTCGTATCATTGCTTTCAAGTGTGGGTGTGTACTTGTATGTGTGTAGATTCAGCTAGCCTGCAGCGAGCCGTATTTGTATTTGATGGCAGGCAGCGAGTGACATCGTTCGTCAGCATCACCGCCATTGCTTTGCGTTTGTCCATGCGGACAAACTCAACAGCCCGTATCCAAGTTCAACAGCTGACCATCACCGTCATCTATTCAAGCGGTAAGCAAATGAGACAGCGCTGTACAGGTGCATTGAAGCATTTCACCGTTAGAGTGCCCGTTAGAGCGCCCGTTAGAGCATTGTACAGTGCAGCAGTGCAGCGATGCATTGAGGCGGGAAAATGGACCAACAAACAAGCGGTTCGTTCATCAGTGAGACAGGTCTAGAGACAGCTGTGTGGTTTGAGCCTTCAGCAATGCTTGAAGGATAGGCAGCAGGTAGACGAGTCTGCCAATGTTTATTCGACAGTGTGGAGAGTAAATACGTAAGCTTAAACATAGCTACATATGCCTGTATATACATAAGTGCATATATAAAAGAATGCTCACAATGGTACACCTGGGGTTGCTTCTAAGCTATTTGCTTTAGTAGAGAAAAAAAAACACACAATAAATGTGGAATTTAAATTTTAATGTTTCAAAGATCTTTGTGAATGGAA
Organism: Rhagoletis zephyria; assembly: GCF_001687245.7. Taxonomy (NCBI): domain Eukaryota; kingdom Metazoa; phylum Arthropoda; class Insecta; order Diptera; family Tephritidae; genus Rhagoletis; species Rhagoletis zephyria. The sequence continues at coordinate 191,826 of NW_016157738.1, read as the reverse complement.
AAAAAACAGTTTATACGGCGGTTGGGAATAGCATTATATGCTTAGAAATACATGAGGCCACAACCGAGTAGCAATGGTATCGAAAGTATACAATGTTGCATACTTATAGGCGCACTGACAATAAACAATACGAAATACAAAGAAAATGTGGTTTTTGTACCTTTACACCATCTTAACGAGGGTGGTATAGTTCGCCTTCTTCTTCACCATCGCTTTAAGTGCTAAGTAGAAAATTTTTTGAACGAGTTCATCAAAGCACGCCACTCGTTTGTCTTCGGCGCCAATATACGCTTATTGTAAATTCCAAGTCACGTCAAGTAATTCTGGTCTTTCAAACAATGTTATTGATAAGGACTTTATATGGGGCGCACAAATGTCTGCTCTCGCGGTAGTTGCCGCATATTCCGTCGTCATTGACTGGGGACTTTTTTCACTGGTATCATTGCTGTTACCATACAGCAGAGTGAATAAGTGTTCCCTACATGATTTAAAAAGGTTTCGGATATCAGTCCCTAGGCCTCCGTTTTTTTTCTTGCAGGCATTTCCCTGTATTCCTGGCAGCAAACCTTTCTCTTTCTAATACCACCATTTGTCGACTTCGCATAGCTTGCACTGCGCTCGATCGGAGAATGACCCTCAGCAGTGTCTTGACATTCCTCATCGATGCAGTTGCTCTTTCACGTTCGTTGAAATCCAACTACTTCTTCAACCACCCCGCCGTACTTCTCTAGGCTGAGTTCAAAGGCGCTTGCGTTTTTCCAGCTTGAGTCTCGATAGCCTGGTGTCAGTTTTCTTGGGTGCGTGGGCCATGAAAGGAGTTGCGCGGTGTTGTACTGACTATTTCCGTATGCTGACCCTACTACGTCCCCATCAGTCTGGTTCTGTAGTAACTTACCAGCCTGACCTGAGTTGGCATGAATGGTCCATGTTTCCAATGGGGGGGTCACGTTGAGTGGATGGCGGTTTCAGTACCAGCCTGACCTGAGTTGGCATTAATGGTCCATGTTTCCAATGGGTGGGTCACGGTTGAGTGGATGGCGGTTTCAGTGGACGTTAAGCAATTGGTGCGGTGTTAGCATTTCGACTTTAGGTAATGGCTGGTGTTGGTGGTTTGCGGTTTGTGGCAACCCCTTAAAACTGATGAAGAAGAAGCAGGTTGTAATATTTTACCCCAAACAATTCCGCGTTAGAGTTAGTAGGTGCTGGGTTGGCATTAGGAGTTCTCAAGTGACCGTACAAAGAACTGCATTTTGGGAGGTTTGTATTTAGGTGAGTTCGCTGAGAGTCGATGGGCCTTGAATAGCTCCTTATATGTTTATAATAAATCATTATATATTCGATAACAAAATTATGCATGGTTGTAAGTCATGCAGAGCCGTATACAGCTCCGAAGGAGCTGTTGAAAGATGCATCAGACTAGACTGAGCATCCTTTGAAGTACCATACACTTATAACTTTGAAATTTTTTTCTATGAGTGTTGCCGCTTAAAGTAGGCCTGATTTTTTTTAAGTTCTGGAAAACTGATTTTTTTTGAAGACCCCATGCGACTAATTGTGTGATTTTCTTTATGCGCCTAATCAATGGTTAAAAACTGTGATGAACTTAAAAAAAGGTATTTAAAATCCTGGATATTTCTTTAAAATTTTTTAGGTCGAAATAGGAAAAAAATTTAAAACCCTCTATTTTTGAAGATAATTTTAACAGTCAAGAAAAATTTTTAGTGAGTAAACATCTTTGATCTCGTAATGGGTAAAATCTGGGACTAGTTCTGGATTATTTCGGGAGCGTTTCGGTACCTTTTCAGAATTAATCTGGTATAATTTTGGGACTAGTTCGGGATAATTTTTGGACTGTTTCGAGCCTAGTAGTTCAGGGTATTTTTGGGACCAGTTCTGGACGATCTCGGGACTGGTTCATGGCGGTTTTAGGATCAGTTTTGGACCCATATTCAGGACTCTTTCAGAACCGTTTCGAGAGTAGTTTGAGATAATTGCGCCACAAGTTCACGACTTTTTAGACCATTTTGGGGCCTACTCAGGTCTATTTCCGGACCATTTAGGAACTAGTTAAGACCATTTCGGAACTTAAATGGAGTTCATTTCGGCACTAGCGCAATACCATTTCGGGACTGTTTCGGGACTATTTGCGGATCATTTTTACAACTATTTTAGAACCATTACAGGTACATTTCGCGACTAGTCCGGGCTCATTTTGGAGCTAGTACGGGACCATTTTGGGACCGTTTCAAGAATTGTTCGATATCATTTCGGAAAAAGTTTAGAAATTTTCTAGAATCACGTCAGGAATACATCAGGAATATTTTGGGAATAGTTCGGGACCATTTTCGGGTAGTTCGTAACTGGTCACGCTATGACCCGGAAATGGTCGCGAGCTACTCCGAAAGTTGTTACGAACAAGTCCTGTACGGCTCCCGACAAAATAAATAAAACGTAATATTCTAAATACCGATACATTTAATTAACTGGCTGTTATTGCTCTCGAGATATTCGATTTTGTGTGTAGTGGTTAATGAAAGTTTGTAATAGTGCACCGCTCTGTGAAACATCTTGTTCAATTCTCCGCGGTTTGTAGTTTTTGTCTCTGAATGCTATCGCTGACTGTCTATCGCACTGGGAGCTGATTTGCTTCGTGCTGATGGTTAGCATCGATGTTCTTAAAACTTCAATCATTGTAGTGTGGTCGATTATGTCGAAGGCCTTGGAGGAGGTGTACTTTGAAATACTAGGCCCGACGCGTTAGAATATTTTCAATTATAGCTTATCTCAGTAGAAATCTGATTGGAAATTTATAAAAAAAAAAATCAGCCAAAAAAACACACTAAAATTAATTTCGCGAGAAACAGAACAAACCAAAAAAAAATCTAAATCACGGCACAGCAATAAAGGTAAGCAAAACCGCAGCTGTGGCAAAAATGTGGCTATTGAAAAACACCAAATTAAAGCCGCCATTGATAAAAAGTTTCAAGGAGCCTCTACGCCCAGGCCTTTTACATCCACTTCACGCTAAGTGAATCTCAATAATGAGGGAAACAAAACCAAACAAATAAATAAATGAAAATGAAAAGGTATTAAAACACAACCAACAGCAGGAGGTGTGGAGAAAAAATAAAAAAACAAACAGCAAAAACAACTACATTTACCGGTAATTTGTAGCGCTAATGCGTCTTTAATCTCAATAACTTCCGATATTCGACGAAAACCACTCGAAACCAGCAACGCCAACGCCAACGCCAACGCCAACGAAAGCGCCTCGCACTGACTGGCTCTGTAATGGAAGGAAGGAGGAATGGAACGCTGCGATTGTTAACTTTCGATTACGAAGGCGCCAAAAATGTTTAAGCATCGGTGGCGGTGTATGTGTGCGCGAAAGGCGCTAGGGCGAAGTATTCTATACTTAGATACACTAGGCGACAAATGAAAGTGTACACCTTGTTCATGAAAAACTTTTTGCATTAATTAAGTATTTATGTAAATATAGTTCATTCTATTATATAAACCATATGAATCAAAGTTTCACACTTTAAATAAAGTTCACCAAAATTCAAAAAAGTTTCACCAAAATTTTAAACTTTTTATTCTGAATTTCTGGAAAATTTTCGAGTATGCACCCTGCAAGAACAGTGCCTATCATTTGACAAATCAATTGAGTGGCAAGACTGATAGAGATTTCTGTCACTGGCTACCTACAAGTTTCTATCAAATTCTAAAGGGCAGTGTGAAAAATCTGATGTAAACATTTGTGTACATGTGATCTTCAGTCTTCCTCCAACTTATGTTTTTTTTTTTTTACCAAAGCAAAATTTGCAAATGTGTTAGTAAGATAAATGAGAATGTGTTAGTTTCCATCACACAACTCTTGTAGGGCAGTTTAAATTTTGTCTAATGAAGTGCAAGTTTAATAAAGTGCAAGTTTCAAACGGCTAAAAAGTTCCGTTGATTTTTCAGATATTTTTATAAGCATGAATTGCTTATGAAATAAAATGCGGGAGGACGTAAGCAAAGAAATTTCAAAAAATCAACGCCAGTTTTTGCAAGTTGCACTAAAATTGAACGGGCTACAAAACTGCATAATCGAAAATTTTCTAGAAATTCTGAATAAAAATTTGAAAATTTTGATAAATTTATTTGAACTATGTATAGAGTGTGAAACTTTGATTTATATGGTGTATGTTATAGAATGAGCTTTTTTTTCATGAGTAATTAATGCAAAAAAATATTTCATGAAAAAAATTCTAAATATTCTATTAGAGCAAGGTGTACACTTTCATTGGTCGCCTAGTGTACGTAGGTAGTGATTGTAGGCCGCAAGTATGTATGTAGGTATGTAACTATGGCGGAGATTGTGTAAAAATGCAAGTTAGTATTAATTTTCGCCAGTACTTCGTTGTTGCGGCTTTTGCTTTAGTTTTTATTTCTGTTGCTGTTGTGCCAGCAAACACTTGAACAAAGTAAGTAAGCAAGTAAATGAGAAAAAAGCAAAAGTTGCAAGCTTGCCAACGCGCCAAGGCAGCAACATTGTGCATTTCTTCGCTGGTATACTTCGCTGCTTCTTTTCGCCTTACACCCTTCATTAATAGTGTCGACTTGGCGCGAGACGCAGGCCACCTTTTGTCCCTTGCAGTGGAGAAGCAACGCCAATAGCGTGAATGTTTTCCGCTGAAACGCTTAGTTTTTCTTGTAGGTTTGTTGTGCAACCGTCGCCGTTTTTTGTCTTCTTCTTTTTTTTTACTTTGTTGTTGATTTACCGGCACCATCGCCGGAAATTGCTGCAATAACGTTGAGGAAGCAATAAAAAAAACTTAACAAATGTGTGTACAGAGAGTGTCTAAGAATATCAGTTTTGAGAAGCAGTGTAAAAAAAAAAAATTGTTTTTTATGCGCTGAAGTGCATTAATTTCTCTGGAGGAGTATATTATTATTCACTTATCTGCAGTTTTTGTTATTTAGAAAAAATATTTTGCAAAGAAAAACGTAAGCAGCAGCCATTTTAATTATTGCTTAAACCAATCGCGACTTTCTTCTTCTTCTTTAAATATAATTTGTGAGCTGATTGGAATGGAAAAGTACTTGGCACAATATACTGGCACTTGTGGTAGTATAGAAAATTTGAAAATAAATATGAAAATCTGTGCATTAGCCAGGAAATCCTCTTGGTTCAGTACTTTACTATACCTTGCATTCGTCTTATCTCGTGGAGTGCGCCGCTTAACAAACAAGTCTCTCCCGATCACATCCATTCCCATGGGCTCCCTCTCTACCTGAGTCATGCCGCTTGTTGCTTCCAGGATTTCCAGTTTAAAATTATCTGTCTGCAGCGCATTCAGCACATACAGTTATCCACTACTTGACCGACTGACGGGAATATTTTGTCTCCTTCATCCTCGCAAAGGTTCTCTTGGCTACCAGGTACTCTCCGGAATTCGCTAAGAATGTTCAGAACTTTTAACATTGAAACCACCACCAGATTAAAGATGCACCGGCTATCCCCACTTTTCCCATATCCGATTCAAGCAACCAGATACCAACTTAAAACTGTGCCAGTTTGCTCAGTATGCCTTTGGAATTTTGCCCTCCGCTGATTGGTTAGACGTTTATTTAGCTCCAATCCTCGCATCACAACTGCCAGATTAGAGTCTTTACGCTGACAATTCTGTAGTCGTTCTGCATCGCGCTCTTCTGCCGATGTCGATTTGAGTAACAGGTCATTTATAGCTTCTTTCTTTACCTCGAGTTTTACTGCCTTGTTTTGCTTCCTCTCCACAGGCCATTTGCGGCTACCTGCGTATAACCATTTATGATAAAATTTTGGAAAACGGGCGTGGCGCCGCCCACTTATGACCACATAGCTGTATCCCGGTAACCGCCCGGCCACATTGTACCATACTCGGTAAGATTATCGTACTTGATACATGAAAACAAGACGTTGAAAATGTACTCCCACTTTTCATATAAATACTGGTTAATTTCAAAAATGCCGTAATTTGATATTTCGAATTTTAAGAACGCTAATTTGTTCAAAATTCGTACTAAAAACAATCCCTTAAATTAAAGTAACATTATTACGGGATTTTGAAAAATGGGCGTGATACCGACCACTTTCAACTATAAAAGTTTATCTCATTAAATCTAACAGAACATACTATGGTATGGGCTATAAAACTGCAAGCCCAAAATTTTTTTAAAAAGATTCAGATTAAAAAGTTCGAAATTTTTCTCAAATTTTGTAGAATTTTACAAAAGTTTGTAGGTATAAAATTTAAACCTTTGATTTACTATGTTTACTATTTATATATGGCTTGGTTAAAGCTTGAACAGTGTTTTTATAGAAAAAAATAATAAAAAAAATTTACTTGAAAAACGTTGTAATTATTAAAAAAAATTGAAAAACGCGAACACTTCTTTGAGCCACTGTATGTACATAAAAATAATTATAATCACCAAGACATAGTAAAATTCTGAAATTCTTTTTGCTAAAATATACACTTAACTGGTTTAGCTGCAAATACATTTTCACAAAACATTACTCATACGTCGTGGTGAACTGCAAAATGTTCACTGGTGGAAGCTTTTAAAAACAATTATGGCTTTGAAAGGTTTTAGGGCTAATGTTCACGAATTATAGTTGACAAACATATACTCTACACTTAACAGTTACTGTGCTGTGAGCTATATAGCTATATAAATATGATGCCATGAATGCAGAAGTCTCATAAACCAAATTTTTTTTGTACTTAACTTCTTAAGATAGTTTCAAACGTGATCAATTTTAAAATAAAGGACGCTTATTCTTTGATTTGATGATACGTTATATAGCGTGTACTTTAAAATTAAGGAATGAGCGATTTTTGTTTTAAAATTTATCACATTTGAAACTATTTTAAGTAGGTAAGTACCGAAGAGATATTTTGCGTTAGGTCAATTCTGCTCTCATGGCCTCATATCATAAATAATTGAAAACTAGAACTAGAAGAAGACACAAGTTAAAAGCTGACACAAACAATTTTAGTTAACGATTAAGCTGAACTTGCATGCAACGGCACACAAGCGAACTCATTAAACGCGGAAATGATGCCAATTTGCTTACTTTACAAGTTTTGCAATTTGAAATGAGACAAAACATACTACACTTGTGAAATGTCTCTTTTACTTTATCAACTACTTTTACTACCGAAACTACCACTACAAGTTAGTATGCACATCAACTACAACAACTACTAACACAACTACTACTACTACTTCTACTGCTGCAGTACTACTTACTCCTTATAATGAATGAGCTTCGTGCTTAATTAGCATTTTGTTGTGTACCGAGGAGTCAAATAAAGTTTACTCTGCTCCTTATTTTGCATAATTCATCTTAAATGCTCACTTTTGTGCTGTTTGTATTGCATTTAAGAAAAACAGAGTGCCAGCCACCAGCCAAGCGTCGTTTAAGGATGAATGAAGCGGAGGAAATAAATTCATAAATATTGTGCTGCATTTTGAAAAGTTCAGCACAGCATGAATGGAAATGAGTTAGATGCAAAATAGAGTGAATACGCGTCGCAAAGATGGATGGTTGAATAGGCGAATTAGTGCTATTGCAAAAGTGTTGCTCGGAATCAACGCGCGGAGGATGGAAAAATTACTGAAATATTGCATTTCTTGCATTCTTTGTTTTTAATTACTTCATCATATTGTTTCTTAGATATTTTTTTTGTAGCCTTACGCTTTCGTTGTTTAATTAAAAGTTAAAAGCTGTTGAAAAAGGAAATTAAAATTAAATATTAGTTTTTTTGTTTCAGTAAGGTGCCTAATATTAAAATTTCTCTGGGATAAGTTATTATTGGCGCGAAACTATTTAAGTTATGTGAAACTCAAGTTAAAGGAAAAAGATAAGCAATGAGTTGAAAGCTGAATACGTGAAACAAAAAAAATATATATACATATATTGAGAATAAACTTTAAACAAAGGCGTTCATATTTTTTTTGTTGTCTTGATTTATCTTTTCGCTTAGGCAGTGTGTCGTATTTGCTCTCTAAGGAACCATAGGCACATAAGTTGTCGAAGATGCCAAGGGAAGCTAGGCCCTTCTACACTTGGTCTTTACGTCGCAGTGGGGCCTCCCTTATCATCTGGTCCCACCAGTGGGTTCCGAGTTGCGAAGTTCTTCAAGCTTACACTTTAACTGCCTTATCTTCCAATCATTTTACTCCATCTCAACTTACCTAACCCACACTTAAACTCACCTCAATTCACCTTAGTTTAACTCACCTCACTTTAACTCACATCAACTCAATTCAGCACCCCTTAACTCACCTCATCTCACCTTACCTCAACTCAACTCACCTTAACTCACTTCATCTCAACTTACCGCACGTCACCTGATCTCATCTCCCCTCAACTTCCCCGACTCACCTTGACTCACATAACCTTAGCTGAGTTCAACTCACTAGTTAATATTGCAGATATGAATGTTCCGTCAGCCGCAAACAATTATTTAAGCTACATTCGTGGCTACTAAGTATGCATGTATGTTATACTGTATCACTCCCCATACAAAAATATCGGTACTGGGTTTCCATTGGAATTATAAAATCTATTATATTTTAAGACAGCCACCAAAGTATTTCGAAAAAATATTAAGATTTATGAGCTGGACCGATTTGAAAATAGCTCAAAAATGGAGTTATTACAAAAAAAAGATTCTTAAAGATTTTTTTTAAATCCCCTCAAATGACAAAGCTTAAAAAATTTGCATAAAGATATTTTTAAAAAATTAAAAAAAATTTTAAAGGAATCATAATAATGAGATTTTTGATGCTGATTTTTTTTTAACTTTTTTCAGAGATTGGTGTAAGAAAAACTTGAATAACTGCACCTAAACTCTGCCGATTTAGGCTTGTGCGGTGCATTTGGAAAGGTATTTTCTCACCCTTTTTATTTCTTTAATAATAAACTCATTCAAACGATGAAAGAGAAACGTAGGATAAACGAACGTCATTCAAAGTTGAATTAAGATGTGTTGGTATTTGAAAAAAAAAATTGGGACCCTAATGACTTTTTTTGTACAGAAAAAAAAGTTGGAAAATGCATTTCCATTGAGATTCCAAAAGTCTAAATCAGAATAGTTTTGTCCCAGTTATTTAAGATTTTCGTAAATCCATCTTTGAAAAAAGTAAAAAAAACACCATCAAAAATTTCATTATTACGATTCCGTTGAAAAAACGTTTAAATATCTTTATGTAGATTTTTTTAACTTATTCTGATTATTCATCTGAGGGGGCTTCTTTCAAAAAGTTCTTTAAGAAACTGTTTTTATTCATAAAAAAACTCCATTTTTGGAGGTATTTTCAAATGGGTCCAGCTCACTTAACTCTTAATATTTTTCCGAAACATTTTGGCGGACGTATTAAAATATTGCTGATGCAGTCCAATGCAGTCTGAAGTTATTTTCAGCTTTTTTGACATACTTTTCAACGAAATATCTGCAAAAAAGCTGCAACCAGCTTTACAGTCGACTTCATTTCGAATATGAATATGTCCCTATATTACTAACTTCTTCCTGTCTGGAATTTGTTCTATTAAGTTTCACTTTTTCTAGGCGTAGGGACTACACGAACTCAGTTTTTTTTTTTTTTTAATTTGTGTTAATTTGGTTTATTCTCCAAATTCTAGTAATGTAATTGAAGATCAAATACTCCTAAAATATTTCGACAATCCTCCTGATAAGCATACATACTATCTCTCTTTTGCAGAATCACAGAGAAAATGACGTCTGGAATCTCAAACTTTAATGGGCTAAAGTATCTCAAAGCCCATTCGTGTCTACATACTAGTTGCTCAACATTCCTGTTATATTGTATGCCACCGTTTTCTTGCTTGTTTTCCCAAGTTTTAACGTTTTAAAAGTTTTCATAATGCTTTCACAGAAATAGTGCCAGCCATCACCTTTTGCTCTCTTAATGTCTTTATTATTTTGTATTCTCTCTAAAACCCTTCATAGTCGGCGTGTCTTGCCAGCTCGAAGTAATGCTTACCTTCTCTTTTTTGTCTTCCAACTAAGTTATTTCACCACGGGGGCTTAAATCAATGCCTCGTCTTCGAAGGTGAACAAAATTTAGGGTAAGCCCCAATCGTAAGTCAGTATTTCTGTTGATGAATCAACTGAACTGCAAATGATTTGCGATTTTTGCGAGATATTTTCTCAAAGTATTCTTATAAATATTCCAATTTGTATACTTGGGATTCGCTGAAAAATTCGCTATTGCCTGACGATTTAAATGATGTGTTAAGGCATATGACTAAATACTGGAGAACGCTTGCTTTAGCGCTATCCATTCTTGGGTCTAAATGTCCTTAACGTAATGAAGTGTAACGTCCACCGCATTCGCGGACATACCATCTAAATGTATAAGTCGGAATATCTCCGCTAGTAGCTCTACTTAGTGGGACGCATTTCTGTTATTTCAGTCTCTGCTGCCCCACTGAGCGGCGTGTAAACATACCTACCCCCATTTAATGACTTCCAATTTACGGACTGCTTCAGTCAATGTCACTAGTTGGCAGGGAGGGCCATATAACCGGCAGGTGAAATCGACGCTTTCCGTGCTCTTCTATGGCAACCACTGTTAATACGTCTAAGCGGAAAAAATACAGACCAAACTTTTGCATAATATAAAATCACAATTTAGTACGATGCCCAGCAATGAAATAGTTCAACAAAAAAAAAATAAAGGAAAAAAATAATTTAAAAATTCATTCGAAACTCATAATCGACTCCATAGTAATCAAAGTAATTGCAGCAATACCAGGATTTCCATGCACCCGCAAGTAATTGTAAATGTAATGTGCAAGGCGTGCAAATATGGGTTTTTCGTGGTGAATGCAATCAAATGTCTATCGAATATTAGCGAATATGTAAATTCACCTACACACATGCTCACACATACATACATACATATGGGTGTACGTAAACGCTCTAGTCTATGCATTTTTATGACAGTGAAAACGTGATAAGTTCAATTTAAACCCGAATCGATTTGTTCGAATACTTTGCCAATAACCTGGAATCGCAAGAATTGCACTTATCGTCAGCAAAGGCACGTGCACATGGCGGCAAAAGATTTTCGAAGACTTGCAGCAAGAGGTGCTTGAACGTGCACACGCTCCCAAACAAACTACTCTTAACACATACTTGCCTAAGCCTTAAACTATACATAGTACTTGTAGTCATAAGTGCTTGCATGTAAATACACACATACATACATAAGAGTACAAATGCACATACATATGTACTTGTGTAGGAGTGAGTGCATTGCCTGGAAGGAAGTGCGAGCCCACGTAAATCCAGCCATCGTCATAGCGCATGCATTTTCTTCCCCAAAGAATTTATAACTTTACAAATGTGCAGTGATATGCTGGTTTGGCGTTGACAGGCGCACAGAATGACGTTGAGACAGCCATCAAACTGCGAAGGTATGAAATCGAGCCAGAAGCATGTTGGATAGCATGACAGGCAGAGCGACAGGCAGAGGCCGAGTGCTGCATAGGTTGTGTGTCGACTGCCTACAAGAGGCTGGACTGACAGTCAGTAAGGCGCCTACGGCAGACACATTGGCGACAGGAAACGGAAGTGTAGCCACTGCTGAGCAATATGAGTGAGGCAATGAATGGAAAGGTAACTGCTGGCAATAATACAATATGTATGTATATGTACATGTGTGGGTGCGTGTGTGGGTGCGTGTGCGTGTGTGTAGTACGAATTGGCAAACTGCAAACGTACAGCAAATATGAAACTGGAAGAGAGACGTCAACTCCCTGCGACTGGTAGTCGCCGTCGTTGCCACCGCCGGCATGCTGAGTGCCAGTTGAGGGTGTTTACAAGTGTGCTTGGCCACTTTGTATGTACATAAGGGTGGGTCGAAAAACGCGAATTTTAGAATTCGGATTCGGCGAGGTGTGGAAAACTTGTATAACCGTATCAAATCACAGGCTCTTTATTCAAATTGAATTTAATTATAAAATCAGGTGGCAACACGCTTACATCCAGTTTTGATTTCTATCCATATTGAAAGAATTTGGTACTGGTTGTAATTTATGTTCCAGAGATCCGGTCCTAATATGGATCTCTGCGCCCCGCCCGTTGTGCTCTTCATTCTTTGTGACCCAATGCTTGTATCGTATAGCAGTTCCCGGTCTTTCAGGTAGCTACGGACTACCTTCAGCAGTTTCTGCGATATCTTGAATCCTGATTCCAGTATTTCAATGATGTCATCCCATCTGTCGGTGCTTTGGACGGTGGAGACGACATCTCGTATGGCTTCGAGCGTGGATCTTCACGGTCGGAACCAGTGTTGTCTATTCCATAGACCTCCAGAATATACGAATACGAAGTTTCAGTAGCCTTTCATACAGCTTTCCTGCTGTGTCCAGCATACAGCGGGGTCGGTATGCCGCAAGTGATTCAGGCTCGCCTTTTCCTTTGCTGATTAGCTGCCGTTTTGGGAACAAAACATGCACGATTTTATAAATTTTTTCTTTATCTAAAGGTTTGGTTTCTGTTTTGTGCCCAATTTCTGCATCACCAGCCTTTGTCTTTATCCCCAGGGGTTCGCATTTTTGTCATTCAGGAGTTGCTTCCATTTACTTTTTGCTTTCGTGTCTCAATTTTTTGACCTATTTTTAGCCTATAAGCTATAGTAGCGCGCTTTAAAAACAACAAACGGAGCCTATTGTGAATTATAAGAAGCCCAGCCGAACACTTGTACTTCTCTTCCCTTTTTCCCTCACACCTCCCTACTTGGGATTTGCTGTGCAGTTCTTGTCCCTTTTCTCAGAAGTCAAGAGAAAACGATCACGAGAAGATGGCTTTACTTAGGATTCTGCCCTTACCCATTCCATCCTACCAACCATAAAGGGGCATTTTTATTTAGTCCTCACTGTCGAAGTCTTTCAAAAGATTACTTTTATGTTACCATCACGTGCCTCAAAGCCGCAAACAGCATTGAAGCTTTAGTAAAGGCTAAACAGTGAACAAATTTTGGACTTGTTTTTGGCACAAGATTTGGTGGCATCATCGGATAGGTTAGAATAGAGTGACTGACACCGCGCAGAGCACGGATCAGACGTAGGCTGGAAAAGCTCGTTGTGATACCACTGGCCGAATCCATTTGCTGCTTTCCCTCCCTTAGCAATTTAACCAATGAGTGCGTTTTATATAGCAGAAAAAGTGTAGGACGTTCTAAAATAATCTAAAAAGTATTTGTTGAAGAATTAGTTGCTCAGGGCGAGGCAATGGCAGAGATGATGTTCGATACTCTCCACCTCTTCCGGGTCTCTGCGATTGTGACAAAATCATTGGTCCTATCCTAACCTTTTCCCGTGTGTGCTCATAATCTGAGAGAAGAGCGGTCGAGCCGAGTGAGAGCTATGGATCGATTTACATCAACCTTCGGCCAAATTTTCCGGAAGTATGGCTGGTCGTTTCCACAGCCTATCTGCTGTGTACCTCCACGATGAGTTCGGCTTTTAGTTTGTGTTTGTAGGAGGTTAGAAGTAAGCCAGCATTTTGATCAGAATTGACTTCAGATATTTCCATATTTTCCTTCCAACCTTTCCAGCTCGTCGCCCTTCTCAAACAACAGTCAAGAAGCATTTCGAGGCCGGAACGTTGAGAGTCCTCCTGTATTATATGGTTACTTTAGACGTTGCTCCGTTAGATTTAAAAGTGTTTATATCAGCCTGACTGTCAGAATAAATATGCCATCCTGGAGGGGCAGATGTTATGAGCCTCCGAGCGGCCTCCATTATGGCGCTTAGCTCTGCTCGAAAAATGCTACAATCGTCCCGCTACCTACTCTTTCGCTAAGCTTTGTGTAGTATATAGCTGTCGATCGTCGGTTTAAGTATGTGCACCTTCCCATTCGTTCCTATCTGGCATTCTTATGGGGAATTTGTTGTTTAAACAGAGTAAAGGAGCGGTATAATCTAACTGTCATAGATTGTCCGGTAGAGTTTCAAGTACCCTTTCCTATCCGAATCTGACGTCTCTCCACGCCTGGATGGTATTTAACCTGGCCGCACTGCAGACGGCTCGAAATTTGCCGTAGAGATCCACATGTGGAAGACGTATCATTATTTCTAGGGATTGGGTGCTTGTACTGACCAGTGCTCCCGTGACGAGGATGACAGCCGTCCTATGCACTCGTTCCACCTTGGCCCTGGACAAAGCGTTGCTTAGCGCGGGCCTTTTTATAAGTACTATCTGTTGTTTAATTCCCCATTTTTTACTTATAGCTGACTTACTGACATAGAGAGCGGTACTGGCCTTCCTGGAGCGGTATTCGATGTTTCGCTTCCAGTCAAGTTTCTTGTCTAGAACAACTCCAGGGTATTTAATCTCGGTTGAGAGAGTAATTGCCACCTCGTTTAGAGTGGGCGGTTTGAATAGAAGAATTTTATCCTTTCTTTTGAAGAGCACCATTTGTCGGTCTTGGTGGGATTGTCGCTAAGTCCAGATTCCTTGGACCAAATGTATACAAGACTGAGCATCCCCTATATCGAGAAAAACTCCGAGCGTGACCTCCTTTATGGCCAATCTTTTTTTAAAACAGTGGGAAACTACGTGGAGCACCAAGTATTAGGCAGTCAGAAACACTCCTTGTGTAGGCCATTGACCCCGATACTCAAGAGCGCACAAATGACAACGATAACAGGGTGAGAAATAAGTAAAGGTACGCAGAGAAAGTCAGCGATCCGACGAGTTCAGTCAAGCCAGAATGCATCAAAGCTGTTGTAGCGTGTTGTGCAAATTTCATATGGTCGTTATATGGGTATGAAATATCAACTGAACGGACTGACATTTTTTGTGTTGTAATTTAATAAAGTTATGCAAGTAGTCCCTACCCGTCCGAATTTGAATTTTAAAATTTGTGTGTTTTCGATCCACCCTAATATATACGTGCTCTTTACTCACTTCACTGTGTGTGTGTGTGTGTCAGTGTTGGCTCAGGGCAAACAAATCTGGCAGATTGCACGCACGCATCCGGGATATAAGGAATATCCTTGCAATTGCAGCGCGCTGTGTGTGGGTGCAAGCATTTTCAATGAAAACTATTTCGTTCGATTGGAAGTTGAAAGTTGGCCAAGTTAGTTTAGGTGTGTGCTTTACTTATATTTACAAGTAGTTGAGGTGTGTAAAAGTGTTGTTAATACAAATGTGAGAAAACGAAGTTTTATTCTTTTTTTATTGAAAGTAAAATATGTAAAGCATTGAAAATGTTGTAGAAGAAGTTTTTCAAAAGTTTGAAATGTGCAGCGGAGGGAAATAGACTAAACATAACTGCGAGATTCTAAAGGCTTTCAAGTGTATCTATGTAGTTAAATTCAGAGGACTTTATTTATGTGTCTACACAATGTGGTAGTTCTGTGAGCTTTCCCAGCTAACAAAATAAGCAGTCGCTATTTTTTGGTACCCCGCTTTTACATTAACGGCACTATAGGAATAATTCAACCAGAGTAAGGCACACTCAGAAGCGGATTTCATAAACTGAAAGAAAAATGTCTATCAAGTTCAGCTACTTACAGCAAACGGCTAACTCTACGAATTTTCTCGTTTCTTCACTGCAAGGAGCTTAACACTTTCCCCAATGAAATCAACTCCGACCCTTTTCACCACCTGGACGAAGTAGGTCAGTATTTAATTCAGCATTTAAGCCTACGGCAAACCAATTCCGATGGTGAATAACCCAAAAATTTTAGGGGTTGCTTTTGAGAGTCTGCTCTCCTTCTCCGCGCACACAACCGCAGTTGTCAACAAAGTACATAGCCGAAACAAGGTCCTAAAATTACTCGCCGGCAGCACCAGGCGCAAATACAAAGAAACGTTGCTGGCGACAAACAAGACAATTGGTTTTGCCTTCGGGGACTAGCTGGACGTATTGGACGAAGCTAAAGACTTGTCAGAACGCCGCATTCCGGACTGCGAAATGGTACCTTCTGATTTTGCCTGAGCTGTTTCTGGTGGGGTGCCACAGACGTGAGCACCCCAACAGACTCTTGCTAGCGAGGAGAACGTCAGGGGCATATATTCGTTTACAAATACGCGGACCATATTTACATCGACCAACCAATGGACCCAACGAGTACCGAAGAGCGATCAGTGGCATTCATAGGGAGTCGGTCACCACCTACCACGACTCCCGGCCTATAAATGCCGTAATCTGAGCCCAAGCACTACCTGTGTCAGACATGGAGCTTCAGCTGCAAAGAGATACCCGCGTCTCTAAACAGATACGTGTCCAGGCTCGACCCCAATATCCCCAATGTGTGTCCGGTATGTTGAGACTCCCCGCACGACGCCAACCACCTCTTCACATACCAGCTCAATCCCACTCAACTGACACTCCTCTCCATTTAGTCCAACCATGTTGAAATTGTCCGTTTCTTGGGTCTAAATCGAAATAGGCGGTGCTTGGTAGTGCCGCTACAACAACAACCACTGATGTCCACAGTGCGTCGTCATGATTAAAAGGCGATGACGAAATCGATACTATGTCTCCTGGGCATGAAGAGTTCGAGTAGAAACAAAACGGCTATGTGACAGCCGCTGTGGCTAGTACTAACTATTACTCAACAGAACCTCAGCTTAACCCCTGCTCCGAGCAATATCCTAATTAGAAAAAAAGTTTTTTTTATAACAATGGCCTCCCCTCAGCAACCAATGACAAACCTCCGAATGCATTTTCGCCTTGAAAATGCTTCTCATAAAAAGATTAACCTCTCGGAGGCATAAGATTGCACGTCCCTGCATTTTTGTTTTTGTTACATTATCACCAAAATATTATATTATTTCAGAGCGGCCTCCGGGCTGAACTAGCAGTCGTACAGTAGGCGGCTGAATGTGTGAGGACAGCAGCAATCGATTGCAACAATATCTATATTTTGTCACACAGTTAGGCAGTCCCAAAATATCTAAATTCTGTAACGTGTAACTCATAAACTGTAGTGAACAGTTCATTTTGCTAAGATATTAAAGCCGTTTTGGTAGCTCTGCTCTTTCAGAAAATGTATACCCGTTCGTCTCGAGGGTGGTGTATACTTCTCCTATTTCAAAGTCGACAGCCTCCAACCATATCAAAAACTTCTCACGAAAGACACTCACGAATGCCTGTCTGTCCGCATTGTTCATCTTACTTTTACTTTTCTGCTGGGACTACGACATTTATTTTCATGTTCTCATATGCGTACTTACAAACACGTATGTCTGTGTGTATGTATGTTACCGCTGCTACCAATTGAAGCCAATATCATCATAAATTCGGCGTCATTTGTGGGGCGTCTACTGTCGACTGTCTGTCGATCTCAGCGCATTCCACTGTGGATTTCTTATCCTTCGTCAATATGTATGCTCACGACCAGTCAGTCAGTGTATCCTGCACACCGTCCCGTCAGTCTCGCATCTTTTCTGTCTGCATGCACTAATTTGCATATATAGTAGAACACGCAAACACCAACTACTGACGTCACAACCACACTCATATACCGTACACCAAGTGCCGTTGACATTTTCATCGCCGGCGCCAGCAGTGTGCACGTGCTCAAGTTGATTTGTACCGGCTTGGTTGGGAAATCAATGCACTTGAGTTGTTACACATTTTCTCCCATGTAAAATAGTTTTGCTTATTTGTCGTTGTCAATGCCTTTGCTAGTAAGTATGTATGTTGTTTGTAGTGCCTTGAGACGCGTGCAAATATAGATAGAAAATTTTAGTTTTCACAGTACAACTTTACTTTGCTCAATCTTTGCAGCATCGACTAGATTGTTGATTAAAATTTTGTTGAAGATATTTGCATTTTTACGAAAAACGTAAGTGCGCTTATAGGTTATCTAAGAAATCAAATAAGATGAATTCACCTTCAGATGAGTTGATGGGTTAATAAAGAATGCAGCTCAAAAATCTTAATCCAAAAGTTGTACTCGGGATGTACACAGCGCTTGTACATCCGATTTAATGCTACGGTTCCCTGGACTGTCTTAAATAGCCAGTATGATCATTTAAAAAAAGGCAGAGGGCAATGAGAACTTGCACTAAAGACGCCCTAAATGTTATTACAAAACTATTTTCGATAGAAATTTACATAACACACACGCATAACTTTCGGCTATATGGCTTAGAGAACTGGGTATATGGAAAGAAAGAACGATCGGGAATTCTTCCTTCGAGTGCCGACTGGACCGGCGAACTTTATATTTCTGCCTGGATACATCATCTGTACACCGATGGCTCCAAAATGGAACGCGGAGTTAATCAAGGATCTGATCTCACCCCCAATTGTAACCTTATATAGAGACAGCCTTCTCCACAATCTTCAAAAGTCGGATCAAAGGTAGCGCACAGCGGACGGCTGCCATATATTCGAACTCATGTGGCCCCTGTACAACCATAAGAGAACGCACAACTTATTAAGAAACCCCACATCTGACGTTAAAAGGCTTGTAGCGACTCTCACTGGGCATTGCCCTGTTGGCACCTACGCGAGAAGGCTGGGCATCGCTCGCAATGACTTCTGTAGAAGCGAGAGAGACGAGAACGAGCAAGAATTAGTAGAGCATCATTGAAAATATCCAGCTCTAATGAGGAGCCAAAAACAAAACGATACTAAGAGCCTATGAGTTCACATCGTTTCGAGAACTATCTGATATAAGAGGTCTTCACAACATACTCAACTTTATAAATCATGCCGGTTGGTTCTATCATTTCTATTCATTCGAGGTATATGATATCAAAATGGCACTTAGCTGCTACTTGGGCGTAAAAGTTTTTCCGCCACCATTCTAACGTAATCTAACCTAATTACTGTCGAGATGCATTTCTTGTAAATAAGGTTTAAAGAAAATTGCTGCCAAAAGCATCTATTGTGGTAAAGCACTATGTGTCGAAAGAGTTGATAATAAACATAAAACGCTACTAAAATTATAGAATCATCCGAAATATAATTTTTATAAAAACTAGATATGTATGTACATATTATATTTTCCCTTCAGAAAACTTTTCACTTAATAATTTTGTTTTTCTTACATATTTAAACATTTGAAAATGACAAATCTCTAAAATTCCCTTCTAAAAATCCGCTTCAACGAAGCTCTCCATCCTCCTTGTACATAGTAAATATTCTTATGTAAGTTTTCATATTTTCTTCGCCTAACTGCTTTTCGCCATTTTAAATGAGTCGTCAGCGTTGCTGTGTGCTGTGCTGTGCCTTAACAGTATTATAATTTTATTTGCATAAACTCACGCTGACAGCTAAGCAAACAGTCTTTTGTGTGTGTGTGCCAACGGGCAGTGAGTGATAAAATATGTAGAAAAAGTTGAAAGCAAAAAAAATTTAAATTATGTATAAATTAAAAAAAAAAAAGTAATTCCACACAGCGGGCAACAGCAAACACTCGAAAATCCAACCATTGGAGCGCGCCTTGGAATTTACACGCCACCTGAGCCCATAATGGCAGCTCATTTCATTTAATTTTGGCAACGTTTTCTGTTGGTTTTTAAGCAGCCATTTTTTGCTTGCGCCCACTCCTTTTTTTCGCAGCAACGTTTGCTTAACGCGCACAAAAATGCCGACCGACCGCCCGCCCGACATTTGTCATTTGTGTAAAATTTTTTCGCGTGCCCACTATTCCCACAAAAAAAAAAAACAAATTTAAATGTGGCTAGCATTTTTTTATCGTTAATAAGTATGAAAATGTGTGAGGGCGCGCGAGTGTGCGCGTCTCTTTGCTGAGTACTCAAAATGGCTATGCTTTCCCTCGTCCATGTGGGTGTGCATGTGTGTGTGTGGGTTTTCAACATTTCGCCTTGCTTGCATACCGCAACTGTCATTCCATTGCGAATTTTTTCGCTGCTAAGTAACCGCGACTGTAACACGATAACGCAAGTAACGAGACTCATTTTTATTTTAACAAAAATTTTTTTTTTCTTATTCCATTTTCAACGCAGCAGTGCTTAGTGGTTATTTGGTGGCGAGCAGCGAAGCGATCACTTTAAGAGCAACGAATTCGTCAAATATTCACTTTGTTGTACAATGTTATTTGCGTTTAAACCCCCCATACATACATACATATGTACATACATACAGATTTTAATGTACTTATCTATGCACTTATTGTTTGCTTCTGCTTGTGAACTCAAGTGGGGCAATCTGTGGATACGCTGAGACTCGGTCCCCTAAGTAAACTCCTGAAGCTATGTCTTGTTCACTGTGTGATAAATTGTTGTTACATAAAAATGTTCGCATTTTGTATACATTAACTGATGCTTTCGAGTCTTATTAAGATGACTAAGCGATATTTCACTTGGGGGGATTGTTATGCTTTTGAAGTAACTTATTTAGGTAAAATACTATTTTTTCTGCATTTAATACGAAATTGTTGATTATAGCAGATTTAATTTGAAATTGAAGCATTGATGGACTTGCTTTTATGTGTCATATAACACTGTACGGCAAAATCAACATTTTTTCTGGGTATTGGACCAAACAATTTTTTTTTTTAAAGAGATTGAGTCATAGGTAAAAAAGTAATTTCCCCGGTTTTCGAAATTAGCCTCCGAAATCAAGATATGGGCCTTCGAAGTTCGAAGTAGGACCTTTGGTAAAAAATTATATCTCATATACCAAAAAATTTAAAAAATCTGATCAAAACGTTTCAAAATTTTGATGAGAATTTGTTAAAATTCTTAGATTTTTTATAAATATTCTACAAAGCACAAAATATAGATTTATAGTTTTTTTTTAGACAGTAAGCTATATCTCCATAAAAATTAAAAAAAAAAAAACATTTCTTAAAAAATGAAAAATAAATCAAAAATTGCTAAAATTTCTCTTTCCTATTTACATTTTCGCCACCACATGTGAAATATAAACAAAAATTTAAATAAAATAATTAAAAAAAAATTAATTGTTGCAACACTCTTTCTATGTAAATTTGTTTGCATCCAAAAGCCCCAATCCACCCTTTGCTAGGTCCACTAAACAGCGTTTGTGCTCCTGATTATGTTTTCAATCGCTTTCTTTGAAGTTTAAAATCTAAATACATTTTGACAATTAAACATTAACAATATTTGATAGTTTAAGGCCACATTAATTAAAAAAACCTCAAGTCAGCTGCTCTACCGCAACTAAGTAACTGTATATCTTGGCATTTACTATATAAAAGTAAAAGTCTTTGTTATTGAGATCAAATTCAAATACATTTCTTATTCAAATACTATTTCGCCAATTTTAGAGCATGTAAAATATTTGAAGTAAATTTCAATTTGAGAAATCTTACATACGTACATACCTAGCAGTGCAGAGAAAAATTCCTTTTCTATGTGTTCTACTTTTCCATCACCATGTCAATTTCGTTATTCATTCTTTGCTATTTCTCGAAATATTTCTGCTATATTTCTTGATAAAATAAATACCTTACATGCGCCCAATGCATCAGGGCATACAGCGACAAATTTTGCAATAATAATCCTTTATAGTTGCCTGTTTGGGTATGCTCTCTTTTTTTTACACTAAATTTCTTACTCTTTATGTCCTTATTTTTCATGTCATTTATGCTGTGTAATGCACAATTTTCTTTTCCATTCAATTTACTTTTGACACTGGAATATTTTACTTACGTGTAAGTAGCTAAAAGAAAATATCGAGCATGGAATACAAGAAAAGAATTATTGGCAGCTGTGATAAATGTATAAAGTATAATTTGACATGCATTCGCTGGTATGCATGAATGCATTTCTCCATAAAACGATAGATAGCGAGCAGGCAAAATACATATGTACATAAATATATACATACAAGTAAACTACTGAATGTACTATAAGCACTTATTTTGGAACACAATTCACGCAAAAGAGAGCGAAGTAAAGCAAAGCAAAAAAATATATTGTGAATGGTTAGCAATAGTTAAGTATGCGAGCTTTTGAACATTTATTGCATAAAAACAGAATTGTATTTGTCTTTTAAGTTTTTTAGTTAACTAATTCTAGTAAATGGTGTACTTGTATCTAGCACGTGTATATGTATGCGTATATATCTAAGGAAAAATTTTTAATTCATTTAATTTACTTTAAAGGCTACCAGATATAATTAACAGCTTATAATAATAATTAATCTAGTTATTACAATAAGTTTCGTATACTGCTTAAGCTTCGAGATTATAACTTATAAACAGCGAACGGATTTTTAGTGCCTAAAACCAATAAAAAGGCAAACAATTAGCGAAACAGGCAGAAGAATCGGAAAAAGGCAAAAAAGACATTTGTTTTAGAGATTTTTATTTCACAAGAAAAAAGAAAATAAAAGTTTAAACTAGTTCTGTAATACAAGTAAAAGATTGACTATTTTCTCCGCTGGAATTTTAACTCTTAAAACCTTACGCTATATAGTTTCATCTTAGTTTAATTGAACTACAAGATGCATCTGGAAGTTTTCGGGTGGCATTTTCTAAGTAGGCCGAAGTTGTGCCCATTATAAAAATATGTATGGGCCATGTCAAACCGACTAATGATGGAGTCGAACATTTTTGATTTAGATGAATTTTGATCAGAACTTTTCTTTTATCATATAACAAAGTTCTGCAGAATGATTTTTTTTTTCAGGGACCAAATTTATAAATTGAAAACCTTGCCCGAATTTTGAAATTTAACGAAAACGTTGTTTCATAACAGTTATTAGATGAAAAATATTTTTTATCTCGCCGATAAAAGTTATAACCCAAGGTTTAATTTCTACGTTGTTTGATAACAGTTATTGATAACTATTATTATCCAATATTTATATATAACGTCAGCGACTTCTGCTTTTAAAAGTCATCTATATACTATATAAGTCGCCGACTTTTATTTTTTAAATAAATCATTCGTATAAAAGTTATTAACATTTTTTCGTAGTTAAGAAGGTGTTAGGAAACAAAAGTTTACTACGACTTATACAAATGACTTTTATAAGTATGATTTAAATAATAAAGGTCAGTGATTGATTTTTGTTTATTACATTAAAAACAAAAGTCTTCGATAACTGTTGAAGACATATAGTTTGAAAATCAAAAATAAATTATTTGCAGATTATTTAGACAAAAATAAAAAATAATTTTTATTTTTTTTGAAATAAAAGTCAGAAATAACGGTTATTTAAGGAGTAATCAAATAAAAGTCAAAAAATAATTTTTAAAGAGCGATTTTTTAATAAATGTTGTAACTGTTACGGTGACTGATGTGTATTGCAATATTAAATATTACCGAATGTCTTAGGTTCTTCTTGCATAGTACTCTGAGACGACTTCACTTATTCGATTATTCGGCTCGTGGTATTCAACGCGCAATAATAGTCCTGCTGCATTTGACACCATTATTGCTTGTAATTGTTTCAGCTTTCAGATTTCTTTACTATATTTAATCACAAATACGAGCATGTAGTAGTATGTTTTATACAGTACTTACATACTTATCTACTAAAAAAATCTGGGTAATGTGATCCTTATAGTCACGTATTAACATCAATCATTTATATACAACATGGTTACACACATACTCATATTATGTATAAAGATGATACGAGTATTATTTATTGTTGCACTTGTCAAAACAATACGTCAGTTTTGGACATTGACTGCTTTGGGAGTCGAGGATTTGTGGCAGAAAAAGACAAATGAAATTCGAGATAGGTACGTGACTACATCATGCGTTGCACTCATTCGAGCACGTAATTATATTGGGGGGGGGNGGGGGGGGGGGGGGGGGGGGACTGCTGAGCCAGCTTGATAAGAATGAGGACATTTCCATGTTTACATATGTATGTACATAGATTTTAAGTGTAGAGCGACATCAAGTAGCCCTTCAAAAACACACTAAGTTATGTTCCTGTTTTGTGTGTAAAATTTACTGTTGCACGGTGTAGTCCGTATTGAAAAAACTCTGTAGATTTTAAATAACATTAAATTTTTTGGTACGCATGGATGAATAGGTATTGAAAATGTCCTTTCTAAATTTTATCTTTGAATATCCTTGAAAATTTCCAAGATTTATTTTTCAAAATTATAAGTTAAGGACTCATATATACGCGACCACATCCTCTATATTTGTTTAGTATACTAAAATTATCTCAAATGGAATTTACTTATTGGAAATTGTTATTATTTTTTTTTTAATTCTGCTGAATTTTCATTTGGTACTCAAATTGTTATTCTACATTGCATTCATTTTTTTCATACATACTTTTTTAACAATCAAATTGTTCAAATTGCTAAGTTTTTAAAAAATCCTGACGTCTCAGAAAAAAATTAAAACGTAGTTTCACTATATTTGGCCCCTTGTTTTTCGAGTATGTATGTATATTGATTATTTTGAACGTTTAGAAATTTTTTGGTTTTTGTCGCATGGTATAATTATGTAGGTTGACAGCAAAGTATTTACTAGAAGCAGTGCTATGCTACAAAATACATACAAAACAACAAAAAATTTAAACTTTTTTGCATAGCAACGCCCCTAGAAAACACTCTGCGTGAACCTTAGTGTCCTTTTTGAGAGAGGGGCCTGTAATGAGGCAAGCCACATCATCGGTCGATATTATTAGAGCCTTTTTGGCTTATAACCAGGAAATCAATTAAAAAGCTCTCGAACAACAAAGAAAGCCCCTATTAATTTCGCATGTGACCTCTTGACCCTACAGCTTCTTAAAATATTAAAATTAGTCCGTGTGTATGTAGTATGTAATGGAGAAGTGTTAGCTAATCGCTAAGCAATCAATCAATAACTATTATCGTTAAAAATTAAATAAAACTGGCATTAACCGCGGGAGGTAAAAGCTCAATTTCATCATCTCCTTACTCATCATCTCACATACAACTTTATTTACCATTGTTACCTCATGTCCGCCATTGCTAAAACCTTGTAGTTTTACAGATTTATCTAAATAATATTTTGTGCAAAGAAAACCGAAATTTTCCGATTTTATCGCTCCTGCTTAAAATTTATTCATTCAGCGGTTTCACGATGGGGAATTACATAATCCCACTCGCCCTTCACTCTTTTTTTTTTTCTTTTTTTTTTTGACTATTTCCCGCTCTTCTGGCAAAAAAAAATTAAACCAAAGTGACACACAAATTTTAAAACATAAGAAATTCATTCTATGTTCCTACATTCACTTTGTAGAGCTCGCGACTGTCCCGCTGGAGTGCTTGTTAGCGTTGTCCTTGGTGCCTTAAGTGGTCTCTAAGTTTCATAGCCGCTATGCTTTCTATATTGCTTACATACAAACATACATTGTCGTTTGTCTATTCTATTTCAAACAACGTTCGCGTTCATAGGTAGGTAGAAGATGCGGGGGAGAAAAAAAACTCGCTGGAGTGTATGAATGTTTATATTCTCGTGACAAAAACGAGTCAAGCGTTGTAGTCCGAGTAAAATGCGTTGTGACAACAGCAGCAGCAGCGGCACCAGTGAAAGTGAAGTGGACAGGACTTTAAAGTGAAGATGGTAGGATAAGTAATGAAAACATAATGGTAGAGAGCATAAAAGCACTTTAGCGAGCAGATTACGGTAGTACAAACAATACACGATTATGCTCTACAGCAAGAGATTATGAGAGTTTATGGTTCGGTTGTTCCATGGGAATACATGTGTATGTGTGTATGTATGTATATTAGAGCGGGTCATTTTTTGTTCGACTATGAGCGTATAGCATATTTACCGAAGAAACCATGGGTCCAAAATCAATTTGAAGTTTGCCAAATTGCGAAAATAATTTCTTAGAAGTGCTTAAATTTTTTATGCTATAAGGGGGTTTTGTTATGAGGTACCCATTCTTGCATTTATCTTCTCCTTAAAAATTCCACCAGAGGGCGCAACATTGAACATTTTCATATTTTTTTGAAACCTATTTCCTTTATTTGGTAAACTCCAAGTGGATTTAGATCCATGGTTTCTTCGGCAAATTTGCTTAGGATTTCAACGTAGAACCCTTCTATGCTATACGCGCATAGTCAAAAAGATATATATATCCGCTCTAATGTACAAACATTAGGGTGAGTTCCTAAAATAAGTTGCAGTTTTGCCACTGCATGCATGTACATATAATTATTTTTCATATTTTAAGAGTTCCGCCAAAATATTTCCGGAAACTATTAAGATTTAAGTAGGCTGGAGCTTTTTGAAAATATCTCCAAAAATCACATGATATTGATTCTGTGGATAAAATTTAAAGTCCTTTATCATTTTTTTAAAAACTATTTGTATTTATAGAAAACTCTATTTTTTAGATATTTTTAAATTGGTTCAGCTCACTTAAATCTTGAAATTTTTCCGAAATATTTTGGCCGAAGTCTTAGAATATAAGAGGTTTTATATTTCCGATGGTAAAAAAGTAAAATTTTGTATGGCTAGTGACCCACCCTAATGTACATATGTTGATAAGTTGTATAGGAATGTAGGTGTGTACATAAGGATATTAAAAGTTAAAGAATTCTTACTTACTTTAAATTTAAAAGTAAAATTTAAAAGTTTAAGTTAGATATTAAAAGAAAAAATAATGTGTAGGTTTATAAATAGTTTGAATAGAATAAATACCAAATTTAGTTATCATTTGAAGTTTAAATGTTACTAGCTTTGTTTACTATTCGATAATATACCATTACCATTGCCATTAATATAAAGATTACCATTACCACAAATATTACTATAACCATTACCATTACCATTACGACTACCATTACCGTTGCCACTACCATTACAACTATCAATCCCATTACTATTGCTATTGCTATTACAATTACCATTACTATCACTTTTACCATTGCCTTTATCATTCCCAAAAGCGTTACAATCACCAACACCAATAGAAATACCAATATCAATACCAATACCAATAGCAATAGCAATAGCAATAGCAATACCAATACCAATACTAATACCAACACCAATACCAATACCAATACCAATAGCAATACCAATACCATTACCAATACCAACACCAAAACCAATAGCAATACCATTACCACCATTACCAATACCACTACCAATGCCAATGCCAATAACAATACCAATACCTACACCAATACCAATACCAATACCAGTACCAATACAATACCAATACAAATACCAATACCTCACCAACACCAATACCAACACTAATACCAATACCAATATCAATACTAATACCGATATCAATACCAGGACCAATACCATTACCATTACTATAACCATATAAATAAACAAACCTCTTAAATTATACTTTTCTAAATATTAAGCCACTTAAATTGTAACCACCACTATATGCACATTCATGTTTGTAATACTCAAAATACAAACATCAAAAGTGTCCTTATTGACAACATTTACTGACTTTTTTATTTGCGCAAACAATTTTGTTTTTCAATAAAAAATTAATTCCCAAATATAAAAAAACATACCATCGGCAATCAGCAACATAGTGAAGTGAAATGAGGGAAATGCACAAAATAAACAAACTGTAAATAGCACACATTGACAATTTTTACGATTGTCAATTTCAGTCGCAATAACACAAACACAAACAACAACAGAAACTCAAACACAAACAACGTTACTAGTAGAGACTTATCTACTTACCAGCCAGCGTGCTGGCAACTGACTCCAGCTGTGGGTGGTACATGTTGCTAGCGTTGTCATTGCAGTAGGGGCAGCTTTTCGCTGCAACACGCGGGCATCGTCTAGCGATTCCATCAATAACAAACGCTTACATAAGTGCACATAGAAATGCAGTTAAAGAGACATTCAAAACATGACAAACGGAAAAGCAAACTGTGGCTCGTAGATATCCGTAAATAAATGTGTTTATAAAAATGCGTACATATATATGTATGAATATGCTTACGTACATATGTACATACATAAGTTAGCAGGTCTGGCTTAACATTTAGGGTGATTTTTTTTAAATGGCTACTTTAAAACAAATGCAATGAGTAAATGTTTCGAATTTTGACACTTTTTTTACTCAAAGAAACAATTTGTGTCTTGGTCGTATGAAAAAGCATCTGTGAGGTGGGTCGTTCTTAAAAAACATGACCATTCTGAATTTTGTAATTTTTAAAAATTAAGTTGGCCAAATATGTTTATAATTGGCCTCATGTGGTTACGGATGGTATCAACAATAGGAATCCATAACCAGCAGTATTTTTTTTAATTTTTGGAGTTTTTGGAGTTAATAAGTCACAGAGTGGACCGGTAACAGAGGGGACAAATTAACTCAAAAATACCATATTTTAGCTTTTTATTCGAATTTTGGAGAATTTATTTGTCCACTTAATTAATGTACATAAAATATTTATAAAAAAATTATAAAATAAATAAAAAATCACTTTACTCACCGTTTTTCAACAGTAACAGAGTTGACACTGAATAAGGGTACGTACCCGGCATACAATTGGGTTCCTTACTCAACAACGCACTAAACAAGACTGAACAGTTCAAAACACATTTTGTTGATTTTAGCTAAGTTATGATGGAGAAGCATAAGAGAAATATACGCGTCATAACGTTTAACAAACATTTTTCAATAAAATGAGTGGACGTAACAGAGGGGACCAAAACCTGGGGACACAAATTTTCTTCATAAAAATTATACAAAAAAATTATTTTTCATCATTCTTTTCTATATATGGTATTAATATACACAAACTGAATAACAAAAATTGTAAATATTATTTTTTTTCAATTTTATTTCAACTGAAAATAACTATTAAATTTTTATAAATTGGCTCGGGACACAGGTTTTTGCTAAACCTTTGACATTGAAAATATTTTTTAAGTTATTTTCAGATAATTAATTATTTTTTTTTTATAATATAGTTACGTAGAATCGATAATAATTTATAAAAATGCAGATATTTTTCTATTTTCTTTTTGAAGAAACAAAATATAAAATAGTAAAGTCTGGGGACACCAATTGGTCATGTTTTTTAAGAACGACCCAGGCGCAGAACGCAAGCGTATTCAAAAGAAACACTCTGACTTTGAAGTTGTTTAATCCAAATGCATTTTAATCTAGTTGAAATTAAATGCAGAGTCGTACAGTCGACTTGCCGCTTGTACACAATTCAAACTGATTATTTCAAAGCACATTTACATGTCTGGCTGTAGCTGAGCGTGCAGGGATTGTTTTTTTGTTTTTTAAATATGAAAAAGTATCTGTGAAGTGCACAACGAAAGCTCGCTCAAAAAAAAAACATACTTACTTTGAAGTCGCACTCCACCGTAACTTGACGCTAGAATAAGGGTATTACCGCACTTAGTGGCGTTTTCCTTTACAATTTATATGCCCTTGTGGAAGAAAATTTTTATTTACAGGGCACATAAATTGTAAAAGCTGTAAGTTATAAGAATTACTGCGTCTCTGAAATGACTCTAAGCAGCCGTTAAAAAATAGTCCAATGAACTTTTCCGAAATTATGTCAAATGGATTTGGAAGGGCCATTTAGTCACCGCTCACTGCGAGTTAGGGTTTACAATACTTGAAATAACGCAAGTAACTTTATCGCCAATTCTATCTATTGCCTACCCAAATATAGGCCAATTGCCTCGTTAATCTTGCAAAAGTCATCCCCTTGAATGAAATAAAACAGAGAATTAAAAATTTAATTTGCGGAACTTTTTCTCCTTATTTTGGGGCAAACAATTAAATTAAAGGCTATGGCAGGTTAAAGAAATCACATGAAAGGCAGTCACCTTGCCTGAAATCTTGTTGAAATTTATCGACAAACTGGTATGTACCGGGTCAATTCCAAGTCCTGCCAAAGTCCTCCAACTACCTTCAAAGAAATAAAAATGTTAGCCACGTTTTAGTTCCAAAGTCGCAGATATTCCGATAAGTTAAACGACGTGCTAAGTTCAGCGGTCTTAAAAAACTAGAATAACGATGGAATTTCGATAGGAGCTGGCACCCTTAGTTAATTGAAATAATTTAATATTCGCATTACAAAATCTTTAAAAACTGTATGTATGTACATGGACTTCGCTCCGCCAAGCTCTTGTGTGTATGTGTGTATGTGTGTGCATGTGTTACACGCACATTTGTACCTTATCAATGAAGCGATTTGTTTTCATACAAAATACTTAAGCTAACACTTTAGCATAACTTGGGGCAAACTGTCAATTGTAATCCATCATTTTTGCCATCCCAACGCAAACAACGACTCGACGCGTATTACTTTGCTTTGTAACCCACACCACAGCAATATTTTTATATCAGCGAAATCAATTTCCATTAACCCTTTTGCCTTCGTCTACCCTTCTCTTCTCCGCTCAGCTTTCACAGTTTCTTTCATTCATCACTCTTAAGAGTCATCACTCATTTTTCACACGGCTGTCTTTCACCCCCTTTTCACCGCCCACGCCTCGCCATCCCGTCTCGATTTAAGATACCCCGCCAACTAGTACTTGTACGGTGAACTTGCAAGTGTATGCATGCGTGCCAGTAAGTGCACACACACATGTGTTACGTGTGTATGTGTGTACGTGAATTCGGAGAACTTCAAAAATAATTTGCATATGAAATATAACATGCCGCTATTTGGGAGAACGTCTGCTATACACAGTTACTCTGTGGAGTGTTTAACCTGAAGTGTTTTCCTCACAGACAGACAGACAGACAGGCAGACAGAGACAACGCACCGACAGCGTACGGTGCTGAAGTGATCAGCAAAGCAAATGGAGGGGTGAAGGGGAAAAAGGAATGACAGCGGGAGTAGTTGAAGTGCCTGGGAAGCAGTACTACCAAAGTGAAGTGTGTAAAAGTTGTGAAAGCTCGAATAGCAAAAAGGGAAAATAAGAAGAAAAAACTGATGAAACACCCCAAAAGTTGTTTGTTCAATGCGAGTATCAACGGAGCTAGACCCATACAAGAATGAGCGATTGATTTGAGTTTGTGAAAGTGTGGTAGGAGGGAAAGATGGCTGGTTGCCCCTAGCTGGCTGTTTGGCTGTTTGGCTGTGTGAGTGGCTGCATGATTGAATGAGTGAGTGATTGGGTTATTGGGTAGGTATTTGATGGCGGTTGGTGGTGTGCTGGAATGTGAAATTAATTGAAATACTTTTGAGTGTAAAATAAAAGAGTTGTGCAATTCAATTTGGGTTTACAATGAAAAGTAAAATGAAATAAAACTTTACTTGAAATGTGAATACAAAAGATTTTAAGGGAATTGAATAAATACAATTCACGAAATGAGATTTATACAAAGGGATATTGAGTTGTTGTTCTACTATATGTACATATGTGCGTGTGTATAAGGGAAAACGGTGTTGTATGCAGACAAGTTCGAGCAGGCAGTTGCTGTTTGTTGAACTTTGGGACATTGTGGGGAGACATTTGGCCTCAACTTGCATGCATATGGTATAATTACATAGATTTTGGCATAGTATACAGTAATTGAGATCTGTCAGAGTTTGTACTGGTAATAACAGTTTCTTGTAATGCAGGTGATGGGTAAAAATATATTTACTAAATACTAAGTACAAAAGTATTAGAGTATTTGTGTTATACAAACACTGAGAAAAAAAATCAACCAAAATCTGGTTAATATCAACCAATTCAAACTTGAAAATAAATCAATGTGATTTTTGGTTTATATTAATAATGCCATGGTTGGCATTTTCAACAATAATTTTGCAATATTAACCACACTTTTGTTTACATTTAACAAATTTTTGGTCGCCGATTTTTCGTTTGAATAAGCTTATGTTCTGCACTTCACAAATGCCTTTTCATAATTCGGAGATACAAAACATAAATTTTTATTATGATTTTAACCCATTGGCTTTGACGGCATTTTAATCCGCCCCTTCTGAAAGTTAGCAACTAACCGCAAGTGCCTCTGCACACTCAGCTACAGCCGTTATGCAAATTTACCACCAAATGTTGAACTGAAGCAAATTTTGTTCGTCGTTTGATCGTGTTCTGCCTTCACAGCTGCTTTTTCGTAAATAACAAAAACAAAAAAAAAAATTCCACGTCGCCTCCGGCGGTATTCGAACCCGAACTTGCTGAAAGCCAACAAACAACAGCAAACATCTGTACACGTTTAGTTTCAGCCAGACTTACAAATGTGTATTCAAATGTTCAACTTGAATCACATTTCTTACAATCGGTTTATTTAACATGAAAAAATCAAACAAAAACTTTGTTGAAAAATCCGTTGTACTTTGGCTCAGTGAAACAACACGAAATACTAAGCAGATTTAAAGTATTTGCCTAGTTTCACCTAACGAAAGACCGCACAGTATGTACTTCGAGACTTTGGCTTCACTAAATACTGGACACAAAAAAACTTGGCTTTTTCGACTTAGCTAACTAAAAAATACTTGCGATTTATTCAGTGCAAAAACCAAGAATTTTTGTCAACTTTAGGTCTTCTGTATTTTCGGTACTATTTCAGACTTTTCGGGATTTTCGTGATTCAAGATTTTCCGGACTATTTCGCGATTTTCGGTATCCTCGGGACTATACAGGGATTTTCAGAACTAAATACGTGGGGATTTTCGGGACTATTTCCGGATTTTAGGGATATTCGAGATTCCCGGGATCATTTCGTGATTTATAACACAACTTCAAGATTTTCCGAATTCCCGAGCCTGTATTGGAATTTTCGTGACTACTTTTAGATTTTTCGGCCTTACGATATTAATTCAAATCTTTGAGAATATTTCTCTATCTTCAGCACTATTTCAGATTCTCGGGACTACTTAGGGATGTTTGGTATTTTTGTGACTATATCAGAATGTTCGAGACTATTTCGGGATAGTCAGCTTCGCTGAGCTGAGCTAAATTCAGTAGGTTAAGGTGAGGTGGGGTTCCTCCGTACCTCCGAATTTGGTTGGAAGTAATTTGCAACTCTAATGTGTCTGAGGATCTTAAATCATACTATCTATTATCTGCTACTATTTTTACTTTACTTTAACAAATTACTTTGTATGGAAGAAAATGCAACTTCAAACTTGCACTTTATCATACCAGAATTTAATAAGCTATAAAACTGCTTACCAAAAATTATTCAAGAAATTAAAATTAAAATGATTGGAATTGGGACGAAAAATTTGCGGAATTGTTATAATTTTTTACAAAGTCTAAATTTTAAATTTATATGGTATTTATTAGAAAAGAGCCGTAATTTCATATAAAAATAATGAACCTTAAAAAAGCAAAAGATAAGTAATCAAAACTGGTACAAACATTGATGTGCTATTGTTTGTCGCGCGGTGTGTATTAAATTCTGTTTTTAAAAAATTTTTTTAGTACGTACATTGGAGTGGTTCAAAAAATTGGTATGTAATTAAGAGAATGTTCACCAATAATACCACAGTATTTAATAGTTTAATAGCATTTTAACATTTCAAGAAAATAAACAAATTGAAAACATCAGCGTTTTTATAAAAAATCGACCAGCGCGACCTCTAAACAAACTTTTTTTTTCAAATTAAAATAATACGTGTCTCTTTTTTATCAGAAATAACAATATTCTGATGCAGAGTTTATGAATTTCCGAAATGAGTGTTTTTATGAACCACTCTAATGTACATATTTAAAAGAAATTAATACAAATATTTTACTATATATCCGCGAACGTGTTGTAGTTAAATATTCCGTAATAAAAACAAATTTAAAATAAAAACAGCATTCAAAAATACGTCCCTTACAAATGATCAACCATTAATAAATAACGTCTCAATCGTCATTTGAATTGTCATAACCAGCAGAAGGACAACAGGAAATTTATGATATTAAATGTAACTACAGCCTCCATCTCTCTAACGCCGTCCATTTGTAAGGTACGCTCAAAATTAAGCTGAATGTCAATTCCTAATGCCAGCGTTCGAGTGCGCCTTATGGTTATGTAATAACTAAAGTTGGATTGAAATAATGAAAATGCAAATTGAACTTGGCGACTGTTGGTGGCACACAATTTTGACTGCTGGTCATAAACTGTTACATTTACATACATTTGCTGGCTACTCGATCTCATCTCAAGCTGCCTACATCCTTGCCTGGCCACCCAACTTATCAGCGTTGTAGTCTTACATATTGTCCCTCGTAATTCCAAACGGAAGCTTTTCTACGCAAAACAGGAGATTGAGTCAGCAACTGTGACAGATTGCAAGTGAATGGTATTAAGTGCCGGATATTGGTTTGAGTAATAATACTAACTGATTGTTTGTTGTTTGTCCCTGTTGCACAAAATTTTAAAGAATATTAAGGCTATCACCATTCGTCGTTTTTCAAAACATTATTAGAGTTTAAAATATGTATACAGGCTGGGCTAGACCACCCGTCCACCCCTTCTAAAATAGAGGAATATGTTTTTCTTATTGCAAACCGCAAGAACATGAACTACCAAGTTGGGGATGCTTTATTGTTTGGTCGTATTACCGACTTCTGGTTTCGACCGGAAGTGGATTAAAATCACTCGAAGGTCTTTTTTTTTAGATCGGGATAAAGCCCATTTTTGAATTTTATATTAGGGAATGTATGAGAATTCTGATTGGTAAGTCGACAGCTCATTAGACGGAATCTGTCCATAATTGTATCTAGCCCCTCGGTAGCGTTCCTGCGCCTGCCCAAAACCGAGATTTATTTCAGACCGGGTAAACTTGAATTCTTTCTCACTGGATCTTCACGGCGATAGTCAGGCCGATACTGTTCCATGGGGTACACGTATGGTGGAAAGAAGAAGACATTTCTCAAAATGATAGAAAGTGTATATAGGCTATCAATGATCGGCATGACACACAGTGTATTATTTCCATATTCTAGAAAATATTAATTACACTATTTTATGTCGCCAAATTTCAAAACAACGTCAAAAATGTTTTTAGAAATGCCTGATAAAGACGAAACAATAACAACTAAAAAATTTAAATCAAAGTGTAGGGCGGGACGGGGTTTGATTTGGAAAATTACCAAGCGCAATAATATTTAGACTTGTATATTTGAAACTGAATCTCAATGTTTAATTTGTCGCTGTTATGTGATTTATCCAACAATTGCTAAAATACCATTACGGTCTTATTTTCTTAAGTATGTTCTTTTTAATGAATATACATTTTTGGGATTTTAGTAAACTAGGACTGAGTATTTCATGTTAAAGTAAAACGATGTTAACTTAAATTTATTTTTAGCAATTTATTAATTTAAATAGACCCGCAAACTCGTTATCCGCCACTATTCGATAAAGTTTGTATCTCAGTTTATTTGCCACTCCTCTTGACTTTAAACAACACAATTTTAGCTGCTGGAAAGTGCAGGTTTTGATGAAATTTTCTTTTTTCAGGCCTACTAGGAATTTTATTTTTTTCGAATAATTCATTTGCATTTTATCTCGACCGAAACAAATTCTTGTATTTTCGCTTTGAGCAGAGAAATCCTGATTCATTACCTTTCCAGTGGTATCCTATTTTTGTAAATATAGCAATAAATATTGAACTTTTAACGGAGTTTTTTTGACCCAAATTGACTTTTTTATCGATATTTTCCACGCCCATAA
>NW_016157738.1:88218-153399 GCF_001687245.7 Rhagoletis zephyria | reverse complement strand
GTAATGATTGTTCGTTATCTTTGAATCTACAGGGCCTAGCAAAAAGTGTTGTATGCACAGTTTATAGAAAATTTTATTACCTTTTAAAAGCTTCAAACCGTTTTGGAATTGCTTAATTCGTTCTTGAGATATATATGATAAAGTGGACCCAATTTTTTTTTTTTGCAAAAACGGTAAATTGCAAATATCTCAAAAACGGTACCATAAAATTAAAAATAACCTTGATTTTCGGAATCAGGGGGTGATTTTACATAAGAATTTCATAACGGCGTTTCTGGTAAAGAGAAAAAGTTGAAATTTGTGGTCCAGTGTAATTAAAAAAAAAATTATATTTGTTTTTAAGTCCATTTCTGTCAGTTTACAATTCACTGTTATAGGGAAATTCTAAATATCAATTTTGGACATTTTAGCCTTTGTAGTTAGTTAAATATTTCAGTTTTTGCCTTTTTAAAAATTTCAGTTATATAAATAGGGTGGCTTGACAGTAACTCTAAATGCCCAATTTTTTGTAAAAAGCTTCGCCTATCTTATAACGTACCTTGTGAAAAATTTCATTCATCTAGCTTCAATAGTTTTCGAATTACAGAATTAAAAGCAGCTAGATGGGTCAGATCTTACACTGTGTGACAGGAGTACTAAGGACAACGCCAATGGCAGCGCTTTACACCCTGTAGCATCTCTTGCCAGCGTACCTTACGGCCAAGAATATAGCGGCAAGAAATGCAGCCAGGCTTTATGCTACGGAGCAGTTTGTTTGCGGGTCCTACGGACACATAAGCATAGCGTCAAATTTAATGGGATGAATTGACTACACGATCCCGGATCTACACTTCGGGGCGAACTTTGAACCCACTATAGAGGTCGAGGGCCGGCCTGAGGACGTGAGGAGTGCTGGTTCGGTGAATGTCTACACAGACGGGTTGAAGATGGAGAAAGGCGTTGGGGCGGCAGTCGTCTGCGCAGAGCTCGGTCTCAACAAATCCTATAAGCTGCATTTTCCAGGCGGAAGTACTAGCTATAAAGAGAGCGGCGGAGCTACTGAGCAGCAACCTAATATTTAAACAAACACTCCCTACCACGATAGTTAGGTGCTCCTATCGCACAGCACTTCCTCGAAAATTATGTAGGGGAGTGCAGGGCAGCTCTGGATTTGTTACATACTGGTACTAACGTACATCTGTACTAGGTTCAGGTGCACACCGGTGTCGCAACGACAGCGAGGAGGCCGAAGGCTTATCAAAGAAGGCGCCCTCTCGGAAACTATGCTGTTAGAGGAGGTGTCTGTTTTCCTCCAAGAGATTAAAAGGGTGCTCGACATGTCCACGATCCGAAAAGCGTGGGCCGAAACGCAAGGTTGCAAGGTGTATAGGATTATGTGCGGAGCATATGACGAGAAGTTTCTCCTATCCCTCAAGAGGCAGGATGTTAGGCTACTGGTGGGTATCCTTTAAACTCTCTGACTAATGCTAAAATCTGTATGAGATGCTGAACGGAAGTGGAACCAGTGGAGTAAATGCTAGTTATATGAGTATTCTGCCTTAAGCAGACTGCGATTCAGTCTCCTCACTTGGAAGCCGCTATCATGATGGGAGACAACAAAGTTTTCATATTTGTCAAGAGGACTGCGATGTTCTTTAATATTGCTCCTGGCACTCAGTGATTAACTGTTCGTTACTTATTTGGTAACGCTATGGTATCTACGTAGCCACGCAATGGCTAGCCAGCTTACCTAATCTAATTTTGTGAGAAGCACACATACAATGCTGTATGTATGTAGAATCTGCCCCTGTCGAAGAGATATCATTTTACCACTTTCTGCGTCGATTACTGGGCATGCAGTCGAATCTACCCAAACTTTGAGCTCACATAGCTGCACAAGTTGGTCAGCGATAGCGGATGCGAAACTCTTATTCGATCTGTTCGCTTAAAAGTCCCAGGCACAATAGCTTGAGCCATGTTACTACCACAAGCTAAGGTCTTAAAATTTGATTCAATTATTTATGTTAATTTAAGTGCTATATTGCAATCACCATAAATACATTCCTATATCCGTTTGGCCTTCACACAATGCACTATGGGCCAGCAAACGATAAAAAGTGGCCAATATTCTAAATCTTATCGGAATGGCTTAAAACTTGCGACAGGGAGTTTTAGGGGTCAGTGATTACGAATCTGTAACTAGATTTTAAAACTTAAATATGGCGGATCCAACATGGCGGACAATATTGTGAAAAGTAATCAGATTGGCTTGAAGCTTGTTGCTCTATGATTTTTGGGCTACACTGCGAATTTAGACTTCATTTATTTAATTATTTGTTTTTTTTTTGTGTTTTTGTATTTTTTGACGAATTACGAATTTGGACTTCGCCGTTTTATTTATTTTTTTGTATTTTTGTTTACTCTTGTTATTGTTTTTTTTATATATTTTTATTTCTTACCAATTACAAATTCTGGATTTCATTTTTTTATTTTTTTTGTAGTTTAAATTTTTTTGTTGTTTATATTTTTTTTTTTGTTGACAACTACAAATCGTATTATTAGTATTTATTTTATTTTTTTGTTTTTCTTTATTTATTTTTTGTCTTTTGAGTATTTTTTTAATTTAACTAAATTAAGGTAGTTGAAAGCCGCTCTCAGAAAAAAAATTAAATATCAGTTTTAAAATAAAATTGAAGTGTGGATGAATCATTAATTATGTTTTATTTTTCCTCATCATCTCGGAACTTATCTCAGCAACTTGGAAAACTAAAAATTTAGAATTAATTATCTATAGGAAGTAGAGTGATTCGGAAAAAAAGGAAAGTGATGAACACATATAAAAGATCGAACAAAAATCGCTCACGCGGCTACAGCGCCATTGAAGAAGATGAATGAAATAAAATAATTTCAAAATGTGCAAAATTGAGCAAATTAATTTCAAAATACATTTAATGCAGAATGGATTTGATGTTTTGTTTTTGTTATGTGAGATGGTGCACAGGAGTACTGCTAAACGACAACGAGAACAATTCATAAAAATTAACGCCTGACTCAATAAAATTTGTCGAATTATTTTAAGCAAAAGCTGTCTTGAATTATGTTTTTCTATTTTTTTTTTGCTGCATCTTATTAATTAAAAAACAAAAGGCAAAAGGAAAATATTTATTATTAAAAAATTTAATTATACTATACACCGGACTTGTAAATTTCAAATAACCTTTTGGCTATTAGCATAAAAAATTAAAATTCTAAAGTTGACTTTTGGCCGTTCTTGAATGCCTTCTGGCCCTCTGTACATTGCACATTGCGCTCTTGTATGATTCCCTATATCTGTTGGCACGTGTATTTGCTGAGAGGTGTCTATAATCCTATTTTGGTAGATGGTTACTTATTTGTATAGCCACTTAACTTACCTTTGTGCTACACAATTATTTATTTATTCACATACAGATGTATGAATATGCGTATGTATGAAAATCCCCAATGTTTGCATTTCATAATAGTTGTTACGTATACGCCATGTTGCCAAAACGACTGCATAAGCTTACTATTTATAAAACAACAGGCTTACTAACACATTCGCATGCAGCCATTAAGTGAAAGCTTGTAGAATTATATGCATATAACCATATGTGTATGTATGTACAAATATATCAGTAAACATACATAGTTATGTATGTAAATTATTTATCCACTTATTGTGTGTTTGAATATTTGTTGTCAGTATGTAACACAATGCATCAAGCAAATGGTAAATAATATATGTATGTACATATATATTGTAAGTGTTTAAGTGTCTGCGTTAATTGAAAATTATACACACATCAGCGAATGCTTGTGCGCTGCAACAACAGCAATACATAAAATAGTTAATGCAATAACAATAGCAACACTTGCTAAATAAGTGCATGCAATGTAATTACAGATTTAGCTAGTTTGCATCATGAAGCGCAGCAGATACTCGAGGAAGCCAACGGCATTGCATGGCATTAACATCAAAACATCAACAACACCTACAGCTTCAGCGATAGCAACAGCAACCGAAATAGCAACAGTTTGCCAGAATACCTCAGTTGACTTGATGTGATAATGAATAACGGAATACGAAACAAAGTTTGATGTTTTGAGCATTGATGCCTTTGAAATAATGAAAATACGCGTCGACTGCAGAAAATCAATTTATTTCCTGAAATTCGATGCTGCCTCACCTGGTGTTGTTAATGCGCGCGACGGATTTAACTAGAAAGGATTGAATCAAAGCAAAGCGAACGAACTTTTAATTGGAGTCAAACAGGTCAATAAATTAAAAAAAAACCAAATATTTTTGGTGGTTTGTCATTAGATGTGCATTAGCAACACTAAAAATATTTTATATTATTTTTTCCTCGTTTAATATTGAATTTAAAGACAGTTTTACATATTGGCTGTAATCAGTTCTTTTATGGACCAGTGGCGGATCTAGAGTGAAACTTGGGGAGGGGCTATCGGTATTTTGGCGGCACTATCCTCTGCCTATTTAGCAGGTCGCCGCCTCTTTGAAGCAGTGCCTGCCGGTTTTCCCAAGCTGACTACCACTCCCCTCGCCCACTCCAACGACCTAACCTGTTCCTTCGTCAGCTGCTCTGTCGGCAGGTCACCGATCCTAGCCACGACCCTAGTGGCCGCCTTTTTATTGTAAAAAGCCTACTGGGGCATGTTTAGCCGGCCCCCTCTGATCTGTGGTTGCAACCTTCCTTGAGCTGCTGGGTGTATCAGCAGCATCCTGCCGGTTTAGACTTGAGCCGTTCCCCGACCTTCATGTGAGGCCAATGGCGGTCTGATCAAGGCTGAACATCAGCACGGGTCGTCTAACTGCTTGCTCCCAACCCAGAGCTTTTTTCAATAGGTTTGCTCCTCCGTTACCTCCATAGGCAGCGATCAAAAACCGTTTCCATATAACTAAGCACATATTTAATACTGACTTCTGATCATACCTGGACACCATTCTGACATCGTACAGAACCTAAGATGTAGTGCCCATTACCAGTTGGCACCATCGTGGGGGTTTAGCCATAGGATTTTCGCCGACCAATTATTGTGTTAATAAGTAAACATTAACCTTATTTTTGATGCATATAAATATGTACACTACCGGCCAAAAGTATTTACCGAAAGAAATTTTCACAACATATGTAACAATTTTTATTTATATTTTTATTTTTTCCCGCTAGTTTTTTATAAAGGAGTGGTTAATAGTACAACAAAAAATAT
Source organism: Rhagoletis zephyria (assembly GCF_001687245.7). NCBI lineage: Eukaryota > Metazoa > Arthropoda > Insecta > Diptera > Tephritidae > Rhagoletis > Rhagoletis zephyria. The sequence goes on along the minus strand of NW_016157738.1, from coordinate 148,170 downwards.
AGAAATAGAATTTCCAAATTCAACAAATTCTCGTCCAATTTTATAACCTCTTAATCAGATTTCTTAATTTTTTTTACGTACGCAGTTTTGTAGCCCATTAAACTATGGTTTACAAAATGCTAGCTTGAAGTTTCTTAAAAACCTGGTTGATTTTTGGGAATTTTGTCTGTTGAAGGCGACTCGAATTTCTTTCATACAAAATATTTTAGATTTTTTTATGGAAGAAAATGCGTGCAAAAAATTTCCAACAACTCACCAGAAGTCCTTGAGTTTTCAAAGCGCCTCTAGAATTGTCTTCCGGATATGGGTTTTTCCCATACATTGCAATTAAGTATGTAGTATCAAATACTAAAAGTGTTATATAGTAGAATTAAAATGAATGATATGCTTTTGTTGGTTCCATCTAGTCCGCTTCTTCTGTTAAAGCCACTGTCCCTTTTCAAGTGAATCAAAATAATAAGGATAATTTTCTGGTAATTTGATAGAAAGTGGAATAAAATCCAAAGTAGTCAGGGTGTTTTCTTCATTTCCACCACTTTGTCGAAATTAATCGTTCTTCAAAATGGGATCAAAAATAAATTTCTCTGATGCCCACAAGTCCATATATAAGCTGGGATCTTGAGGAAAATATGTGTACCTATTGAAGTGAAGCGGGCTGTATACTAAAAAAGTAAACATAAGAACTCGTGCTTATATACATTCCTGTAGTTGTGTATGTAACGTATACGTCCCGTAGCACCAAACACAGTCAGCTAATACGCTTACTCGCATGTCCTAACTTAAAGTCATTTAATTTAAAAGTAATTAAATATTGGCGTGGAAGATTATTGCACAGCATTTCATATGCACATACATATCTATTCAGCCCTATTCTGCATTTTGAATCGAATCGAAATTTCAGCGTTTCGTTTCCTTTCGATCAGTCTTCGAAATTTACGATTATACCTATTCTATTTTTCTAAGTTGCTAATTTGTTGACGGTGATGGTGGCGATTTTTTCGAGTTACAATGAAATGATGAGTAATTTCGGTACATTTTCTCCTAAATGATCGTTTTAAGGCTAAAATTATCCAAATGTTTAAGTAATTACTTTTTAGTTTTACTTGTTTCTGGAACTCCGTTGATTGAAATATATGCAAGAAGAATTCATTAGCGTTGGTTTTCTGGCGAGAGAAGGAAGTGACACTAAAAAAACCACTCGTGCGATTTGCTCATCACATTTTTAGGTACATATTTCATAACAACATTTCGGTAAATAAATCCGAAACTGTACAGAGTGATAAAAATTTGGCCGATTTTAGAGCCAAAAACCATTCTGGCTAACAGAATGTTCGATATCGGAGTGAACGAAAATGTTGTCGCACAACAGGTTAGGGTACAAAATAGTTAGTCCCATATCTTTTCGAACTATACTTAAACAACCCACTTTTTGTGCCGATGCATTCAAATGGTCTACAAACTGGTTTAGAACTTCCGCCAAACTAGCTCGAGGAAAGACAGTACCCCCCTCTGCAGAACTTTTGAAGTCGTTCTGAACTGGTTGCATTCTCGACAGATCTGGGACAATAAGTTTTATATGAGAAAATTTTGCTGCTGGACATACATACATATGTATGTATATGTGATTATGAATATGTATGCATGCATATATGCATAGAATTAAGATAATAATCAAACCACATTCAGTACTTTTTCTAGTGCCATAATTTTTCCACTGAAAAGCACAAAAACTTCTTTTATGCTTTCATGGAATATTTTCATTTCATTTCATTCTTCATCACTTTTTACTGTTGCTCACATTTTCTTTTTTAATGTGCCCATAACCTATTGACATTGATGTGGGTACATTTCATTTTTTTTTTTGTGACTGACGGTCACGTACATATTGACGGCACATACATATATGTATATACATACATATGTACATGCATAGTTAAAGATTAACCCTTTAAGTGCTCAAGCGGCGCGGATACATAATCATGTAAATGTATGTATGTACATATTTGTGGGCTCTCTCAGAAACTTGCTGCTTTTGAATTTCCTTTCGCCAAGCCACCGGTTGGTTGGCTTCGTTTTTTTGGTCTTCTTTTGCGAAAGTACATACACACAAAGTACTAAGTATGTATGTATAAATGAACGAACGAGTGAATGAATGAATTATTGCATAAATGAATAGTTGGAATGAAAGAAAACTGAAGGGATTGCATTATCCTTCTTTTGCTGCTGGCATTTTTGCTGCTCTACATCTTTGTCGAGCTTTTGCTTAACTCTTACTCTTACAGTGACGTGCAAAACTGTAACATGGTGTAACACTTTTTACTTCAGCCATCGCTATCTTTCCAAGTTCTAACGACTTTCATACTTTTGTTGTATATTCTTGTTGGTACATCCCTACTCCCTCTCTCATAATGATTTGAAGTCAATGCAACAACAATAAAAAAACCAGCAGACAAAAATGTAAATAAAGGCAGATGTTACAGTTTTGCACTCATATATTTTTAAGAACTTTTTAACAATCTTCACGGAAAAAAAGAACTACTAACACAATGTTCAGTACTCTTTTGCCTGTTTCAGTTCCTGGATGCGATTTGGCATACCTTATTTGTATCTTTGTAAAAACTCTGGAGGTATATCCTTAGTTTGCTTTCACAGCTCATGTACTCGATATTACGGACTTTGATACTTATTAAGCTGTGCTTTTAGTTGATTTCGCAAATTCTCGATGAGATTCATGTCCGCGGATTGTGGAGGTCATTGGAAATTAGCAAATCTTTGCTTTTGTATCCAGGCTTTGTGAACATGTGCAGTGTGTGTTGAGTGATTTTTCAGCAGAAACTCTCATTTTTTCGACTAAACCTTGCAAATTTTGTTGAAATATGAACAGATACTTTTCCTTACGCATAATACGTACTAACGGACAAAAAAAAATTTTTTTAAATACAACCCCAAACCATTATGGACCGACCACTGTGATTCACAGTTTTCCTTACATAATGCGCATGGGCTTAATTTGGGTCTTTGATCCAATACCATGCCCGGCCATCTGATTGAAAGCTATTAGTTTAGTCTTGTCAGACCAAATAACCCTCAACTAAATCTTAAAAATGTGTTTTTTATTGCATTCTGTAAGGCCTAACATATCCCAATAGGCAACGGTCCGGTTTTCGTGCGATGCAGCGAAACGCTGCCACACTCGCACATGTATTTTGATCAAATTTGCTTTTTTCTTCTTTTATGATCCATTTTGCTCAATTTGGCAATTTTTCGCCCCACTATCTACTGATTTGCATTCAATTTTAATACCTTAAGCGCTCTGTAGTAGTGCCTGCAGCGCTACTTGCTACTAAGTTCACAAGATATCGAACTGTAATATTTTTTGACAGACTTCCTTTGTCCTTGGGAACACATCAGGCTATATTTGCTCTCAGTCTTAACATTTTCAAGTATCAAATTCCAAAATTGTTTGCCACTTTTCGTGCGGTCCCGCCTTTCCACAGTAAATCTATTATTTACATTTATGGTTTCTGATTAACTATGTTATTTACTGGTGATCACTTCTTCAATAAATTACAATATAGAAAAAAGTCATCTGACTTCCAACTAAGTAAAAGATAACTGTCAAATGCAAAACTGAGAGTGAGTGCAAAACTGTAACATCTGCCTTAATTTACATTTTTGTCTGCTGGTTTTTTTATTGTTGTTGTATTGACTTCAAATCGTTATGAAAGAGGGAGTAGCGATGTACCAACAGGAATATACAACAAAAGGATGAAAGCCGTTAGAACTTGGAAATATAGCGGTGGCTGAAATAAAAAGTGTTACACCATGTTACAGTTTTGCTCGTCACTGTATAAACATACATATACATATGCACATACATACTTAAGTATGTAAATTAATATGGTGTGTGTGTGTTTTTTTTTTTGTGGTACAAGATTGTCAAAGAGTGAATTATGCAGACTGATTTCTTATATAGAACCGATTTTTTACTTGCAGCCTCTGATAAAAAGTTTAATTCACATAAATTTATATGTTTGTATATATTTGTAATAAATAAGCATATCGGCAGTGAAGGCTGTCACTGTTATTTTGCATCCGCATCAAAGCGTTGTGAGTGATGTGATTAAGACAGAAGCTTTTTAATTAAAATGCTTTTAAAAAAGAGTTACGAATAAGCTAACCTACTTTTGCGTTGGGATTTATCTGCCTTAAATTTTTTTCCATTCTTTAATTTATTTACCCATTGTGTTTGTTTTTTTACTTTCATTAATTAAATTACTAAGTTGTCAAGGCGATGAAAGAAAAAGAACAAACAATTTAAATAAGCCTCAACTGATTTATGAAAGTCTACTCTTTGGACTATAAGTATGTTAGACACAACATTTGGAAAGTTTGTGATGCATTGCCTTTTCTTCTTTTATTGTGATACGATATCAAGTTATAAGAAGTAGAGTTAAGTATTTTTACAAAAAACGCCGAGGCACGTAAATTGAATACCGTTTTTTAGATAAGTTCATTTTCCCAAGATATTTTAATATGGTAATATGGTTCACGAACAAAAAAACTGTATACAGTGAAACCTCCCTTGGGCGGACACTCACCGTCAGTCATTTTTTGTCCGCCCAAGAGAGGTGTCCGCTTAATGGAGGGGAAGCCTGTTTTAGAACTTTTTAATGTTTTAATTAATTGAATAGTCACTATTTCTTATTTGAATAAAAGATATTGATATTACATCGTTCAAACAAAAATGTGCATGTATTTTTTCAAAAATGCACATTTCATTTATGTGCGTAAGTACATATTAAGTAATAATAAAATAAAAATAAATATTACATTTTAGTCCATAAACTACATAAAACCATAGATTCATTACATAAAAAACGGGGAAATTGTCGATTGACGAAAGTTTTATTTTTAATTTTTTTCAGTGTCAGTACCTTTTTCATCAATAGTTTTCATATTTTTATCAGTCTCCAAGGGTTTCTGACAATTCAAATAACGAACCTAAACCACTGCGCAAAAAAAACTAAATGTGTGCATAACAATCACATTTTGTGCGGGAAGTCCCCTTTTTCCATTTAGTAGTCCGCCTATGAGGAGTTCGCGTCCGCTCAACGGAGGTTTTTGTTTGATTTGTTATGAAAAGAAATCTTAATGTCCGTTGATAAGAGGTTCGCGTCCGCCCAATAGAGTTTTTGTGTCAATTTTATGCAAAATAACTGTCCGCGTCCGGCCAAGAGAGTGTCCGCTTAAGAGAGAGTAATTTTTTCCGAAATTTATACTTAAAACTTGGTATAAGAAAAAATGTCCGCCCAAGGGAGATGTCCGTCTAATAGAGGTGTCCGTTAGGAGAGGTTTCACTGTATTTAAATTTAATTTAAATATATATATTTTTTTCATTCAAAATGTAAACCTAAAATGAAAATAAAAAAAACACCTAAAAAATTTAATTCCAATATGTACTTTTATTAGTGATATTATGACTTTTTTCACAACAGGCATATATATGTATAGTATAAATGTAATTACTATTACATAGGCCCAGTGCCCAGCATCTCTACGCACCTTACCTCTTAAGTAATCTTTGTATTACATAGCGCATACATATACATATGTATACTGGTACATGCTTTTTAAATCAGCTTTCTAAAATTCCGTACTTTTCATCTTCCCACTGGTAACAAAGGTCAAGTTAAAATACAAGCATATTTCATTAAAAAAAAGTACAAATACAACAACTCCCAGTATGCCCTCAAGTAATGACAAAAGTTTGCCAAATTAGTCAGTTCGAGTGTTGGTGACACAAAAAGCAAAGCGACTCCCCTCATTCCTACAAACTTTTCCCTACCTTTTTGCAGCCAAAATTATGGCACATTAAATGTTGCTCTCTTTTTTTTTTTGTACCACTTTCTAACAATTGTTTCCTGCTGAGTGCTAAAATTTGTTGCATTGACCTTGATGTCGTCGGCAACAAAGCGTGTTGTGTCGCAATGGTTTCAGTTGAGATGACAAAATATGACCCAAATGACCTTTGAAAAATTTCTTTATGCCTTTTATTTATTTTTTGCCTTTATGTTGTTTTCTGTGTGCTTTTAGTTACTTTGTGGCATTTTAATTTATTTTGTTGCCGAAAAAGGTGTCAGCAAAAAGTGTGGATGCTAATGCGTTTGTAATTGTTATAGAGCTCACTTGATGTTTAAATAATCTAAACGATAAGCGCTTTGTAGCATTTTTATTGCTGGGGCAATATTTTGGAAAGAGCACTTTTATGAGTTTATTTTAAAAAATGATTTCGTGACGTTCACGCAGATTGTTAATGCTGGCTGCAGCAAGCTTCATTTTAAAGTGGTTTTGAGGTTAGAGTGAGTTTTTTATTTTTCGTTTTGCCAGTTCCCGTTATCTACTGCCATTCGTGTGAATTGCAAGCATAATTTTCTTTTATTACATAGAGTGGACCGCTTACTGACTCGACTACGGATTTGTCAAATAGATGTTCCTTTAGAAAATTCCTCAGCTGTCTCAATACTCCTAAGGTCGGGAACCCAGACCAGTTAGATATCTGTAGCTATCTCTAATTTCTTTAGAAAATGTATGCAGATTGTAGATTCCTTCGCCCCCTCTCATCCTCAGCACTTACGCTTGAAAGATGTTAGCAAAATCAGAAAGTCGGAACGATAATAGCCGGTATATACAAGGCAGGATTCACCTCGCATACGCTGCATATACTCCTATACGTCTAGTACCGTTAATACCGGTCTACTAATAGATTAAAAAAAGAAAAACTAAATATACATACATATTAAAAAAAAATTATAATATTTATTTAATAAATAAAAAATAAAATAAGCTCGTAAAAATTAAATGCAATAAAAGGAAAAAAAAAATAATTTCTTAAAACTGTAAAGTCTAAAAACTAATTAATTAATTTCTTAAAATTTAATGATATTAAAAAAATACTTTCCTTTAACGGAAAATCAAAAAATGAACCGAATATTAAGCTAAGAGATAAAAATAATACTAAAACAAATAATTTTTAAGCAAAAAACAAAACAGACTTGACAATGATCGGATTTAAACCAAATTAGTACAGGACAGCCTGTGAGGTAACACCTCTCGTTTAAAAAAGCATTATAGAAATCTGTTAACGTGGTCCAAAACTATGCGGTAACATACAAAACAAAATAAATACAAATATTCTGATGAATTGATACCCTTTTCCTTTTTGTGAAGTCGGTTAAAAAGGAAAGATATACTTAAAAAAAAATTTATTAAATAAAATTAAAGGAGCTTTTTTAACAAAAGATAATAATAAATATTTATTAAAAAATTTAAAATAAGTACCTAAAAAATATTTTTCCTTCTAAAGCAATAAAATCTAAAAATTTAAAGGACATTTATTTAAAAAATAAAGTAATAAAAAAAACAAGAATACAATATAATACAGAAATTAAATGAAATCTACTTTTAAAAGGAAAAGATTAATAATTAAAAATAGAAAATATTTGTTTCTTAAGTAAATTTTAAAAAAGAAACCATTATAAAAATGCATTTAAAAAAAATTATTTAAAAATAAAAAAAAAATAATGGAATAAAAAAAGATATTTTTCTTTTTAAAACAATAAAATCTAAATATTAATATTAAAACAAAGTTAATTAAAAAAACAATTCAAAAAGTAAAAGCAAATCAAATACGTTTCTAAAAATTAAATGAATTGAAAGAATGTTTTTTTTTTATTAAAAAGATATGATCTAAAAAATTAAAGAAATTTATACTAAAAAATAAAAATTGTTAAACTAAAAAAAGAAAAAATACATAAAGATTAAATGAAATTAAAGTAATCTATATTTTTGTTTTTGAAGCAATAAAATCTAAAAACTTAAAACAAAATTTAATAAAAATAAAAATTAAAAACGACAAATACCGCTGTCTCGAATGTACCAGTGCTTTTCTCATGCATCCAATGCGACTATTGGAGCAGCGCGAGAAATATTATATGCTTCCTCATTTGGAACGTGCTCAAGTACTTCTTGACAAAAGAGCTTTATATCATGAAAGTTGATAAGGGAGCTTTTCTTAGTAAGGCTTTTGATCACAATAAACAAAATATTTCAAACTACATATCTTGCCTGCTGTCTTTCAATTGCCTTACAAAAGATTTGCAAGTTGCCATTATCTTAGCAAGTTTTGCCCTGTTGAATAGACATCGTTTGATGGACACTTGGCTTTTGAATGCCTCGAAGTTAGTGCATTTAAAAGAGCAGCTTTTATATCCTTACTTTATTATTTTAATTGAAATTCAACAATGTACTTAACAACTTTGCCCTCTTCTTAATTACATATTCAAATTGCATTTCCAACTCATTGATGGAAATATAATTTCTTCTGACACTTTTATGTAATTTTGGCGCAGCACTCTGACTTTTATGCCCATAAACAGCTGTGCAATACACACAAACGTAATATTTATGTAACCGCATTACTGTCAAACAAGCGCTAAAAGTGCTACGCGAGGGCTATAAACAATCATTTGCATAATACCCAAATTGGCTGACCGACCACCGAGCGGTTGTGCTGGAATAGAGCGCGAGCCACCGAACGGCGGCCACCTAACCATCCAGCAACCAAATGACCGTGCGGATGGACCTCATTAACCGCAAAACGACAAACAGTTGATGTTTGCAATGCAATGCGGTTGTATGTATGTATGTATGTAAGTACTCGTGTGTGTATGCAAATGCATAGGTGTGTTGATATATAAATACAACTATTTATAAGCGGTATATGTATTTATGTATTACTGTTGCTGCTGCTGGTTGCTTGATTTGTATGTGTTACCGCACAGAAAACCGCAGAAGGCAGAGGCAGGGCAGGGCGCGCAAATTGAATGCGTCATTTGATATTGTACATTAGAATATATGAATAGAAAAAAAGCTTATAAATATATAGGATGCAAGTTATCGTGCCTATGTACGAAGGTTTATATAAAAAGCACTTGTGCATAGCTATGTTTGTATTTGTTGCATAAATGCACGTGTATGCGATTTAATGACTGCAACTAAATTACATATCACAGGCCACGGTCAGTTGGTCAGCGAAATAGAAAATGAAGTAAAAGTCACAGCCAGAGTTTCCCAGTTGAGTGAAATAACTCGGTAATTTTATTTTCAATAGTAATCCTAAGATAGGTTAGGTTAGGTTAATTTGGTAGCGGACAAGAGACACACACACTTGGACAATTGAGATATTGTCCTTTGTGACAACACTAAAGCTGAACCGAGAGTTAATTGGCCTGTCAGAACTCCCACCAATAGCGAAAGCTGAAGCTTTCTTTGTAAGCATAATAAGCCGCAGGAGAACAAATGTATTCCCAATTTTACCATACCCGATGAGAACGTTTTTTCAGGGGTGTTCTTACTAGCCAACTCGTCAGCTACCCTGTTTCCTACAAAGCCATTGTGAACCGGAACCGAAATTAGCTTAGTTAGGAGACACTCCGACGCGGTTGATAGATAGGTAAGACAATCGCTTACCGATTTCGAGCGCACCACCACAGTGTGCAGGACGTTTATGACTAAATTGCTAACAGAGTATATGCTGGCATTCCTCACTGACGTCTCACACTCTTCAGCAGTGAGTCTACCACTCCCTTCGTGGAAGCTATTTCCTTCTGAAAGATACTACAGAAATCCGGACGCCTGAATATATAGGTGTTTTTTAGAGAGCTCCCGGCAAAAGACACCTCCACCAATCCTGCCTTCAACTTTGTATCCCTCCGTGAAGAAATTCATCCAGTAACCCAGTCCTCTTTCGAAGGATTCCCTCGATTTTCCCTGGGGTGAAGGTTTTGCAAAGGATTCAAATATCAGTCCGTGGACAAAGAAGTGTATCCTTCTTATACACGGCCTCTATTCTGGCTTACTTGCAAACCTCTTAAATCGAGAAGACTGCTTCATTGTTAAAAGGCGCCGACCGCTCCAATTCCAATGTTCCAATTTATTTCGGCGCACGTATCGGTATCGAATGCGCGTCCAAATGACAAAAACCCAAAGCATTCGCTTATTGGCAACCCTGGTTTCCAATAAACTACAAAGGCATAACTAAAATTAAAGGGTACGAAATAGCTGTAATACTGCGCAGAAAAAGTGGTAAAAGGTTCACATCTACATACATATTTAGATACGTTTGTGTGTAAATGCATACCATTTGGCACGCAACTACCGCATTTGAATGATTTGAATGCAGCAAAAATTGCAGACTCGTGACGCGGAAATGTGTAGAATTCATCAATTGTGCTACCATTAACAACAATAACTGAACGCGCAGCAATTTGGCACACTAACTCATAAGTAAATACACAACATACATATGTATGCCCATTAGGTTGGTAAAAAAAAAAGTAAAGTCGGAATTTTTTATTTTGAAATCACTCAAAGCGCTCAAAATTGTCCATGTATTTTATATGGGAAACAACAAGTTTTCGTAGAACTTTCGAACTTTATTTTTCACATGCATTTTTGTACTACCCTAATATACATAGATATGTACAGTAGCTACATTTGCAAACATATGACTACTAATATATGTAGATATGTATATAAACACATAATTTTAGTATGCACATAGAGACTTTTTAATGGATTCCGTTGGCGCCAACTAGCTGTTACATATTACCCAGCTGCTTCTCCCAGTATCACTTTTAACACAAACGACTTTTGAGCTCCAACAAGTGCATTAATTTTGTCGCCTGCCTCTGTTTGTGGTCGTTGGACTTTTCGTGCCACCTACCTTGCCATATATGTAACTGCTTTCCGCGTCACACGTTTGTTGTATGCCACTTTTTGACCTGCACTACACTCTTGCTGGATAACTAAACGTTGACAGCGTTAGCTGCCAACAAAAATCTCGCACGTCGTCATCGCCATCGCCATAGCCATAGCCATAGTAATCAAGCGCTGTTCGTTTGACTTGTGCGGCGGATTAATGCCCGTTATATTCGGGTATGTTCATGCAAATTTGTTGATTGCTATGCAGCGATCACAAAGTGTGGCAGTTTTGCTTTGATAAGCTGAATGGGTGGACCTAAGTGGTGGGGTGGGTGGTGCATGTCGGCATGTCTTTTATTGCGCTGCGGTTTTTATTGAATTTGCTTTAATCGCGGTTTTGTTCGTTAATTAATTTGCGATTTGTGGTTGTTGAAAGGAATTTTACGTACGTATTTGCAAAATTAGAAATGTTACGAATACTTACATACATACGCGTATATGACAAATGCTGCTTATATTAGGCAAAGTGAAAAGGCACTTCAAGTGAAGTCATATACTTTTAATGAACATTATATATATATATATATATATAAAGTGTGAGATTTGAATGTACGCAGCCTGCGAAATTTGAAAAGTCTCCTTACTTTGTGAACACACCTCAAGTCTGCGTGCAACTGAATAGAAACGGTTTGAAATAAAATCGGTAGTTCGATCGTTAAGAAAACGATGGAAATATATGTGACCAAAAACATAAAAGCACCCTAAGGACTCTGCCTCGCCGAAGTTGCATACATGTCACAACTGTCCAAGCACTTTGGAATTGGTATAGATGTTAATCAGTATGCTCTTCTAGCACGGGAGAATGTGATTTTCCGTGTGACAATTTTTTGCGTCTAAAAGAAAATTTTCCAACAAAAAAAAACTAGCTATGAAAATATTTTTTATTTTTTTTTTGCCACAACTTCGACAAATATTCCATCGATACGTACCATATTAAGATGAAGACTTTCTGCTAACGGAAAATTATCTATTATAACACTATGCGACAGTCAAAATCGGGATGGGATGAAACCAACGGGAAATGTTATATCGGCCAAAAACAAGTTGTACGTGTCCCGGTGTTCCGCTGGGCCACGTCTAGGAATCGAGATATATATATAACTATCATATAGGGGAAATTGTCACCTTTGGTGGTCTTTTTTTGACATAACTCGAGAACCACTAGTCCGATTTTGCTCAAACAAATTTAAAAAAATTAAAAATTACAATTCCTTTTATCTGTTCATATAACGTTTTTCTATATAATCAACAGTTTTGCCGGTAAAAATAAATGTATGAAGAAAAAAAATATTTTTTGCCTAAAATATTAAATTTTTTTAAAACTGTTGATTATATAGAAAAACGTTATATGAACAGATTAAAGGAATTGTAATTTTTAATTTTTTTTAAATTTATTTGAGCAAAATCGGACTAGTGGTTCTCGAGTTATGTCAAAAAAAGACCACCAAAGGTGACAATTTCCCCCATATGATAGTTATATATATATCTCGATTCCTAGACGTGACCCAGCGAAACGCCGGGACACGTTAACTTCTTTTTTACCGATATAACTTTCCCCGGTAGTTTGAACCCTTCCCGATCACTGACCCCTACCATTTGTCTCACAGTGTAATTTGATTATGAGAATACTTTGAGAGCAAGATTAGTTGAATTTCTTCATAAATATTTTGGAAATTTTAACTTAAGCTTATATAGAAATTTAAATACCTTTGCTTGTCACATTATTGAGTTTGATTCAAATAACTAACAATCCCCGTTTTACGTTTTACCTTCACGTTTTAAATATTCTTCTTGTGCATACTTGTTTTGATGCCGAATTTGATTATCCGCATTGTTTACTCTTCTCTTAGCATTGAATTGATTCCATTAACAAATTTCTTTATTAGTTGGTATTTAAAAGCATTCCTTTGTCAGTGAATTTCCAAATGTTTGTTTTAGTTACTGAGATTTAATTGCGCTCAGTAGCCGCTGCTCGCCTTATTACCAAATTCCATTAATTCCATTGCTTGTACTCTTACAGTCATGCAATTGATTGATGATCTCAATATGCAGAGCGTATTCTATTTCTGTGTCAATTGGTTTAATTGAAAATTATAATTTGCCATTTTCCTAGTTAATTATATTCAAAGGAATCTGTGTTTGTTTCATTTGCAATAGGAGTTGTGTGGGGACTTTAACCCGAATTTGGATGTTAAACTGAACTTTCTTGAAGTCAACTGCCTTAACATCTGTTTAGAGTAAATAAAAAAATTATCATTTTTGCGCTCTGTAATTATTGCCTAAAGTTTTAAACTTAAATGGCTTTATCGACAGTAAAAAATCAGATTCAATATTTAGACAATAAACCCAAAAATTATGATCGCTCCTCCTCGAAATAGAACCAATTAATTTTGTTTATAAAGCGTTGACGATCGCAAAGTTTTGACTGGCTTAAGTCTGAAATACTCTCGGAAAAGTATTTATGAAAATAACGTTGCTTGACTTCCTTCAGCACTGAAGTGTTCGAACTATTTTGAAAGTGTTCGGCGCTTACGATTTCTATTTCTATTTCTTGGAAATTTCAACAGAAGTCCTTTCTTGAAAATCCCATTCCCACTGCGTATTTAGGCAGTGATCAATGCTGATTTCAGCAACCATCCTAAGTTGATAGCGTTCGATGAGAATGAGAGCGAGGGATCTATCCGAGTCGACTCTGGGCGATATTTGATGTGCTAACCCACGTTTTGACAGATGTTGCTCGGACTTCATGTTTTATTTTTCGTGAATTTGTCGGGAAATTTCGCGCATAAAAAATGGATTTTTTCGGAATTTTATTTCTGTAAAAATTCGTATAGTTTGAAATTATTAAATATTTGCTTAGCTCTTATAACAATGTGATTAGTCAGTATAAGACGACATTTCTTTCTTAAGAGGTACTTATAACACAAAGTATATACAAATTTTGAATATTGAAATCAGGCATTGTTTCAAAAGCTTTTAAATAGCTAAGAAACAATTTTTTTTAAATACTTTTCCAAGAGTTAGGCAATTTTCCGCTTTACTTGACGAATGATTAGCAGTCTTGATAAATTTTGATAGGGTATATCAAAGAGTAAAGTAAAAAGTGTTGAAAATAACACTAAAGTAACCACAACTCCAATGTATTCGAATAGCTGTAAGAGTAGATGAAAAATAAATCAAAAATAAAATATTAACAGCCATTGATTCGAATCCGTCATACTCACCAAATTCAAAGGATTGGCATACAAATTCGATTGACTAAAACCCGGCAACGCAAATATGAAAATTGGATTCAACATAAATATTGCATACGAAACTTGATTGAATTTCTGAAACACTATGGACTCGAAGAAGCGAAAAAACCAACGCATTTGGCCATACGCATTAGCCATTAACAAAATACTACACGCCAAGCTGAAGATAATCCGTTCCAATAGCAAAATTGAAGTGGCTGCGAGCGGCGAAAGATTCGCATAGGCTGGCTTCAATATACAGCCGAGTACTACTAGCGGCAGCAAAAGGCCACAAAATTGCTGCATACTTCTACTCAAAGCAAATGGTAATCGCCGCTGCTCTACGAACCACCAGCCGGCAATGCAGCCGCAAATGTAGGCCAAAATGCGCGACAAAGGATTGGTGTAGATTTCTGTCAAATGAGTAAACGTGGATTCGAGAGTGTGATCGAAGTTCAATTTGAGGCCGACGGCGTAGGTGTACAGAATATTGGCGATAACGAGCGCGGCAAGACAGAGTTTTGTGCGACGCGGGTGTCTGAAGAAGAAAGTAGAATACGAGTAGTTCAAATTTGTTATTACATTCAAACTTTACAAAAAAAAAAAAAAAAATAAAACAAAGTTACTTACTTGACATATGTGAAGAGCAAAACGCTAGCCAATATTGAAAATTGCATGTCGCATGCCAGCGACCAGGTCCACAGCGCACAAGCATCATTGTGATCGTAGAAATTTTGTATGAAGAATACATTTCGCCACCAATATTTGGCGCAATTCACGTGAATTTTGTGTTCGATGTGAAATAAAGTGATGTTGTCGAACAATGCCGCACCAAAGTCGGACATGGCGATGACTAGGAAATACATGGGAGCCAGTCTGGGGAGCAAATAAAAAAGATTAGGTCTTACGGTAAAAATGTTGATACTTGTAGCATTAAATTTTTTAAAAATCTATAATAATCTAATTTGTTGCAAGAGATTGTTGTAAGTATTTATATTAACTTGTAAGCATTAGCGGAGTTTTCGTTTTTTTTCTGAAATATAGATTGGGCAGACCACACTTAAATGCCAGTCGTCGTCGGGCATGCGTTCATCTGACCATATAAACAGAATCAAATCGCTCAAAGAAATTCGTTGGAAGAAAGTTCGCTGCCAAAATTAAAACACACTGCAGTATACGAGATTGCCCACAACCAAAGTGGCGACGAAGTCAGGGTTGCCGTTTTGGGCTTTTCCTACCAAAATTGGTATGTGTTTTTCTCGTTGGTAGGATGGTAGGACGCTAAAAATTTTGGTAGGTTTCTTTGCTTATAAAACAGAAAACCTCTCTGGCTTGGTGTAATGTGTCACTTTGTCAGCACTGTGAGTAGGCTTTCCAAATTTTGACAATATCAATTTTATATATAGGCAGAATTCTACCAATTACCTTCGGAAATTATCTGAACTATATATTCGTATAAAAAGTTTTATCCACTGCGTATCTAAATTAACAAGTAATTGAATCGATGGCTGCAAAGACAGGTTTATAAATGAGATATTTTTCTTTGAAATTCAATTGCGAATCGATAATAGTTTCAACAATGACAAGGTTGTTAAAATATTTTGAATGGCAATAGAAGAGTGATTGAAAAAAGAAAACCACTTATTGTTAGTCATATTTCCAGTAAATTGGAGAATCTCAAAGTTTTTAACCACAACTCTCTAGCTTTTCACCTGCATATGCAACACAAATAACAATAATAATAATGGGTCAAAGATGTTACTTACCTCAAATAGCGATGAAATAAGTGGCTTCCAATTAACTTTAAATTTTGTACGAAATTGTTCTTACGTATAATCTTCAATAATTTGACATTCCGGAAATGATTGTATGCTTGCAAGAAGCCGCTTTTGAAAAAGAGTTTTAAATTTAAAAAATAAAATAGTTAAATCTGATATATGTATGTACGCGTAATAATTTGTAATACCTGAGCGCAAAGAATATATCCACGAATATATCTACATTTCCGATCCGCACTTGATAATTGAAGAGCGTCAACTTGTTTCTGGTACCAGTGCAGAGAAACATCAAGTAATGATAGAGGGTGACGCATAGAGCGCTACCAAAACGCAAACCATTGAGGGCGGCAAATGTGTGAGCCAATTTAGGTGGCACAAAGATGCGCTGCCAATTCGCTGCGATATCAAAACAGGTGATAAAGCTTCTCCCCTCAAACTGTTGCTGAATAACCGCTTGAGAATTGGAGTCCACTGTGTAGTGCGAAGAATTACTAGACGGAGTGTCCATGGCAGCTAACGCTTCAGTTGTCTTTTTCTTGACTGCTTTCATACGTTCCGACTTTCTGCTAGACACAGCAACAGCTGTTAGACCGATTGTTACAACTACAAAAGCGCAGCATATATAGAACGAGGGTCTCATGAAGACTGCCGCCTGCCACTGTAGATCCTTCATGTAGTCGTACTGTAAATGCATTTCGAACAGCTCATTGCCAGCGAAGAGTCCTCTGCTCAAGTAGGTTTTCATGAGACGCCGGACATCGTGCTCAGCGCAAGCGCTTGGCAAACAAAGGCCTACATGAACGCGCGGACCAAAAGCAGTCACATGCGGATCCACCTGCCAGCTCAAGTTGTGACGCAAGTAGACAACGCGAAAGCCGGTATCAAAGGGCGCCACAGAGGTAAGAAGCGCCTCGTTCATTTGATGCGGCAGATAAGCGGAAATTTGCATGTGCACTTCATGTCCGACAGCACTGCAGACTTCACTATTACCCAGCCAGAAGTTGTGACCGAATGTGAAGCCTGGCTCGAGGGTGGCTGAGGCGTCGAACACTGTGAAATAATGGAAATTAGAAAAAAATGTATATCCATTACAGCGCAGCTATAGCTATGCTAGCTGGACGACTTTTATAAGACAATTGAAAGACAGAAAGATAGTTTAAAAGATTTTGTTTATTCTGGCACGAAAGTCTTAGGAAAAAAACTCTCTTCCCAACTTGCATGGTAAAAGGTTCTTTTAACAGAAGACACTTGAATATGTGGCAAATGGATTTTCGTTTTTTCTCGCGCTTTTTAATTTCTTTTTAATTTTAGTTACTCTAATTTATCTTATTTTTTTTACTTCAACGATTTTTATTGAGCTCGAACGGCCTCGAGCTCAATAAATATTGTTGAATATAATTGTTATAAGGCCAAAAAAATAACAAAAACAAATATTTTTTTTTAATTTTATTTCTCTTTTCTCGTTTTTCAATTGAATTTTTAGATTGTGTAAAAAGTAAAATATTTTTTAAGTTCAGTTTTTCTTTTTTAATTCAATTGTTTTCTTTCTAAATTTAATTTCTTTTAGTTTAAAATTTTATTGTTGTAAAAAGATAACTTTTTAATTTCATAGAACTTCTCTAAACTCGTTTTATATATTTTTCTGTTATATATTTATTTTTTTCCTTTTCTAATTTAATGGTTAAATTTTTGTATTTCATTGTTTAAAATTATTTTTTAATTTATTTTGATTTTTATGGCATATTCTTTTAAGTTTTAATTTTATATTTTTAAAAAGAAAAATTGCAGTTAAGTCTGTTAAAAATTAATTAATTATAAATTATTTTTTATTTTTTACATTCTTTCTCCTTTTACTTAAATTTTTTTTTAATCTTCGGATTTTATTTTTTTTAGGGAAAAGTTTTTTTTTAATTGCATACAATTTTTCAACATTTTAAATTTATTTTTCTTCTCTTTTTTATTTACTCTTCTTTTAGTTTCTAGATTTTAATGTTTAAAAATACATACGTAAGATATACATATATATTTTAATTTCTTTAAATTTTTAGTTATTTTATTTTGTTTTTATTTCCCTTTTCGTTTTTCAATTGAATATTTCTTTTAGTTTTTATGTTTTATTGCATAAAAACAAAACTATTTTTAAACTAAATTATTTCTTTTCTTAATTTAGTTGTTTTCTTTATTAATTCTTTTCTTTTAATTCCAATATTTTATTTTCATAAAAAGATAACTATATTTAATTTAATTTTATGGATATTTTTCTATTTTTTTTATTTAATCTTCTTTAAATTGTTTTATTTCTCTTAATTTTTATTTTATTAATTTCTTTTAATTTTATTTTATTTTTATTATAGTTTTTAGATTTTATTAGTATATAACATAGTTTTTTTTTGTTAATTTCATTTGGTTTGTAAAAACTTGTTTTTTTCTTTTTGTTAAATAAAATTTATTGATTTTTTAAATTTAATTTTTAGTTTTTATTGTTTTAAAAGGAAAACTTAATTTTTTTTTGTTCAATTTTATTTTAAGAAAACTTATTGCTAAAGGACAAACAGAATAACGCTAAGGCCCCCTTGCCGGCAGAACTTTCAGTTAGGGCCGTTTTCGCAATCTCTGGTTAACAGTAAACGAGAGTTGCCAGAATCGCCCTGTTAAAATATTATTCCTAAATACTTACTTTTCAATGCCCATGCTTCTTTGTGGATCACCCCATGCTGGAATAGCTGCAAGTGGGTGTGACAGCGCAGTTCAATGAATTGCTCATTGCTCACAACTGATAAGCCGTATAAGATGGATGTGCGTTGAAAAGTTTCATGTAAATTGTGCTGGGTCATCGACACTGGCTGTGATGTATTTGCTTTGGAAACGTCATTTGCGCCGGCGAGTGCGATTAATTGGCACAAAAATAATATTTTTATTTTCATCTCATGCATTATTTTTGGAATTTATTCAATAGCTACGCACTAAACGAAATTTTTTCACAGTTAATTTTTTGCACCTATTCATAATCAAAAATAATTTATGGAATTTTCTCGGCTCTCATTTGTTTCGTTTTTTATATTTCTTTTCAATATGCACATTATTTACGACACTCGCACTGCCACTTCGTCTCACTGCCTCGCATAAACAAAGCATCACTCAATGCTTCCATCATTTTTTATCGCATTTTCATGAGGCGCGTTTAATCTTCGGCGAAGTTGCTACTCATTGAACTTTAACTCCTTAAACCTAGCAATAGTGTGTATAAGGGTGTGTCACAAACTTTTAAAATTTTTTTCGGAACCTCTAAAAGTTTAGTTATTCATAGTTAGCTTAGCTTTGCTTAGACAAACGTTGTCTTTATTTCTTTCTCACCACTTAAGCGAAGGCCATTTTTACTCAGAAATAATTGAACAGTTTTATTAGGTAACATATCTTAAGTAAAGTTATATAAAGCAAAATATGCAAAACTGCGCCTTAAATAAAACCGCATTTAGCCTAAGTTGGAACTCTATCCTTTCTCATAGAGTGAAGAGCTCAAGGCAAAACATTAAGTAATTTATGACACACCCTAGTGCGCAGATACGTACATATGTAAGTTGTGTACATTAAATTTTACCAGAAAAAAAGTTCGCCGTATCCCTTCTTCCCAAAGTATTTTTTCAAGGCAATTTAAAAAAAATATATATATGAAATGTTTTTTCCGCCCGAATGTAGTGGTCGCATTTTAAAATTTCTCTTCATATCTTCGGCATTTGCAACCGGATCTTAAAGTATAATATACCGATGTTTTTGCCTCCAGGAGACAACTTTTTTATTTTAAAGTTCATTGGCCTCTAGCACTCAGTTTTAGTTTTTAGCCACCAGATCTCATTTCTTATCACCCTAACTTACCAGCCTAATATCATTAAAATGATTAAAAATCAAAATTTTTAAATCAAGCTGAGCAGCTAAGCACTTGAAGCACTTGAAGCACTTACAATGCATTTTATTATACTAAAAGTTCATTGGTAAAAAAAACACCAAAAAAAAAATCGGAGTCATGTGCGCTTTTTATGGCCCTTTTAAGGCATTTTTGAGTTTAGGTTTTTATGGGAGGTATGCTTTAAAATAAATCAATCACGTCTATTTTTAGTATTTTTCTCGATTTATATAAGCCCTTAAAAATTAGATATGGAAAATTGAAACCCTACGCCAACACCTTCCAATTTTTTCCAAAATATTTATGGGGATTCCCCGCTATCTGTCACCCCTGAAATTAGAGAATACGGAAGAGTAAGAAACCCGGTTTTTGTTTTAATAGCTAATAATACCTAATGGTATAATCCTCAGTGGTTCTTTTAAATAGAAATGACGAGAATTTTATGGTGTTAAAAAAATTTTAGAACAATTTTCTTAATTAGTGCACAACGCCTTCACCCTCAGCTTGATCACTTAAAATCCTGATTTTTTACACCGTGCAAAGTATAAAAAATGAAAAATATAGATTTTTTAATTTTTTATTTTTATTTTTTTTTTATTGACAAACGCCAAAAAATTTCAACAGTTCCACAGAGTCAAGAACAGTCGGTAGCCGTTTTCTCTGCTCTAATCCCCGCACTTACACAAAAAATTACACCTTCGCGATTTTTTTCTTTGTCTTTGTAGAAATATGCGTAATATTTAAATCCTTAAGGACTATTCACACCGAATGCACTTTGAAAGTAATAGAAAACTGCTAAAAATGATTTAAACTTATGACTTTCTTTTACTAAGACACCGACTATAACTGAGTCAGTCTTTAGTTTTACGTTCTCCTTTTATTTAAAAATTCTTTGAGTTTAAGATTTCATACTCCTAAACTAAAGTTGTATGAATACATAAGAAAACCATAAAGCATTGTACAATCTAATCACTAAATTAGTGGACATAGTGTTGCGGAAGAGCAAAGCGCCGAAAGAGCAACGATTTCTTCAAAAGATCACAAAGCGTCGAGTTTTCGATTTCTTGCTTTCTAGTATAGGGGAAAAAATTATTTTCAAGCCAATACTTTCCTTTTATGCTCTAGGCACGATTTTATCGACACTTTTTGTGCTATCGTTTATAAATACATAAACGTTACTTATCGGCGCTTTGCTCGTCGCTCTACTGTGTTCGCTGCCTATGCAACCATGAGACCATGAAACCTCTCTTATCAGTTGATGCAGCAGATTATCGATTTTTGTTGTGTCACTCGTACGTCTTCTTATCACACTCTCGGTATTTTTGTTACAATGCATTTGCGTTATGTTTTGTTTTGTTTTGTTTTTTTTTCAGCGTGTAATATGCATTATGCATATAATCGTAAACATGACTCGTCATAAATTGAGTTCATAATTTATGTCGAGTCATCCCCTTCTTTCCGAATTAATTGAATTCTCGGATCATCACATAACGGTTGTTTGTTTATTAAAAATCATTTAGAGGTCGCGATGTGTCGTTTTAGGTCAGAAAGTACGGTTTTGTAAATTTATGAGTTTTCGAATGATTAGTTTTCATTAAGTTTTAAAGTTCGAACATGTTGGGAGAATAGAATTTATAGGCCTTTAAAATAATGTATAATAATATATTCTCAGACTTGGATTGTTGGGAGTTTTTTCTTATATTTTTAAGTTTTGACCATCATTAATTGCCACGATTTTAAAAAATATACTATCTAAAATTAAATCAATTTTCAAATAAACTGATACCACATTTATTGCAATGGCATAAACATTGTTGAAGTTAGGCAACTTTTCTTAAATACTGCCTTGAATTTATATGTGTGTATGTACCGGAATTTCAGATTTTTTTGAGCAGTGTTGCTAAGGAGTTCATCAATATTTATTCAAAACTTATATATACAATCGCTCTTTAGCAAAAAAGTGTTTTTTCAAGAAATTCTATGAAAATGGGGGTGACACCGCCCACTTATATGATATATGCGTATCTCAAAAACTACTTGACCGATCTCGACCAAATTTGGTGTACATATTGTGCTTCGCCTCCTTGAGCACCGTCTTGAATATTTTTGCAATCGGACAAAACCTACGCCCCCTAAAAAATATTGTTAGCTTTGAATTTTTTAAATTACCGTTACGTACATGGAGCCCATGGTTTTGTTCGATTTCAAAAATATTCAATATGGCGCTTAAGGAGCCCAAGTTCAATGTGTATATGTAGCAAATTTGGTCGTGATTAAGCATGTAGTTTTTGAAATTCGCATATATCATATAAGTGGGCGGTGCTACGCCTATTTTCATAAAATTTCTTAAAAAAAAAAACACTTTTCTGCTAAATAGCGACTGTATATATCAATTTTGAATAAATATTTTCGATGGGCACTTTAATGTACATCTATGTGCATAAGCCTTTAGATCCACTTTCACAGTGGGCTTCAAGCAGTTTTGGGTTTTATGAAAATGGTTCTCCATCTGATCAACGGGAGGTTGTTTTTAAATGTTTGAATGTTGAAAAATAGTAAAAACTAAAATCGCAGCTGATACAGTTTTTTTGAAATATTGCCTTATTAAAATTTTTCATCGTACAGTGGCTCACAGCTTATAAAATTAATATTGTGGGAAATTCGACCTTCTTGGTGCAACGGCTGGTTGAGCTCTCATCTAAGCACATTCAAGAGTTTTTAATGTGTTATTATGTTTAAAATTGTCTAATACAAAAGAATAGCAATACACCAAAAAAAAAACATATAAAAATAAGAATTTGAAAAAAAATAAAATTGAAAAGTACAAATAAATGAATTGCAAAACGCGAAAGGATGACAATACACAAAAAAATATACAACAAATTCCAATTAAAAAATATACAAAATTAAAAACAAATAAAAAATACATATGAATAAATATACAAAAAAAAAATACAGAAATTAAAATTAAAACAAAAAAAATCAATTAAAAAGTACAAAAGAATACAAAACCAAACAAAATAAAATTCATATACATATCTAATTTATTTTTGGGCCAATTAGGCTTCTTTTTAGAATAATCTTAAAATATTCCTGAAATATTCCTGAATTTAGATATCTATAAATGGTCCAGAACTAGTTGCAAATGGACTTCAACTAGCCACGAAATGATATCGAACAACTTCCGAAATTATTCTGAAATAGTTCTGAACAGATAAGGAAACGATCCCGAAATGGTCCTAAACTTATCGTGAACTAGTTCTAAATGGTACTGAGAGAGCCCTGAACTATTTCAGAAATGTCCATTTGTACACACAAGAACCAATTAAAGGTTTTCTGCCGAGTTAACACAAATATCACCCATACCGAGAGCTAAGGTGTTAACACATAAAAAAAAAAGAAATTAAAAACTTGTATAAGTATTTTACTATAATGCAGAGGTGGGCAGCCTCAGCGCAGCACTTGTGCGTGCGAACAAGTCGTGCAGTTGAATGAAGCTTTCGCTGCCTTCTCAAGCAGAGCGTGTACGTGTGCGCGAATACGACGCGAATATACCCGCCGGGCGGAGGCTGTCCAGGCCCTGCAAAAAATGGGACTAATCCGGGATGACTCCGGGAGCAATCGCAAAGGAGCATGCGACTAATACCACTTTTGATCTCTTTATATGGAATCAACTGATCGCTTTTGTTCGGGCATGTCCTATGAAGAGACTAATTGTTCACCTTTATACCCGAACGGGTATAAAAAGCGACTAGTCACTTTAAAAAAATAAAAATAAAAATTTGCGCCAGCTGAGATTCGAACCGGGGTGCTCAGTTTTGTTAGGCGAATACTCTCTCTGTGTGCCAACGCCGCACATGAAATTTCATTGACTAAGAGCGTACATATCATTAAATCGTTAATAGTACCCGTTAGAGATGAGTTGGGGACTAATTGATCTCCAATTATACCCATAAGGGATGAATCGAGACTAATTAACCTTCATTAGTACCCGTATGAGACTAGTTGCGACTAATTAATGCCCAATTGTACCCGATTGAGAGTAATCTCGGAATACTCTCTTTAGAGATTAGTCGCACAATTTTTTGCAGGGGGGCTACTAAAATGACTTGTGTATGTACAGCGTTTATCTGAGTTTTCATAAAAGCTTATTTTAATCCTTAAAAGCGATTCTGAAATATCACGAAATAACCGAATTCGTTGCACGAATCTCATCTAGTATTCTAGGGTTAATTAATACCTTTAATGAAAGACAATTACACTAAATAAACTCAGTCAATTCAAAAATAAAAAAAATTCAAAAAAAAAACAAGAAACAATCAGCTTTTCAGACTTTTCAAAGCTAACGACCTGCGCCATGCTGATCAATTTGCTATGAAAATGCAATAAAAAATAACAAAAAAATAAAAAATTGCGAAAAAGTGAGTAAAATAAAAGCAATCAAAAGCACAATAACGAAGTGGAGTTGTTCGATGAACTTCATTCAATGTTGTGTTGGCCATCGAAAAAAAAACGCAAAACAACGCTAAACGAAATAATGGAAAAGTTTTCACGCTGGTGTTGAGCGTCAACGATTGAGTGGGGGAAAATGGCGACTACTATGACGACCGACAGTTGCTTCAACCTGAGTGAATTAATCTACCCATGGCATTGCAGCGACGCCGGCAAATTGTTGCTATTACCGAACAAATGAAAAACAAATACGAAAACAAATTCGAATAACAAATGCAAACAATGCAAACTTTTAGTTATTTAAATGTGTTGCTGTTGTTTTTTTTTTGGGTTTTACCGAAATTGAAAATTGAATAAAATGTAGCGTTGCTTAAAATTGTTTATCCCTCGTCAATGTGGATTTGAGTGGAGATACAAAAGAGCGGAAAGTAAATTTTATTTTGAAGTTTTATAAGTAGATATGCCAATAAAATAAGCTTAGCTTAGTGTGAATAATGAAACAATTCGTAGCGAACCTGAGGTGCAATGAAAGATAAATACAGTTACTATATGTAAATGCGGTGGCGAGAATGTAATTAGGGAAAGGTAAATTTAGCACGTTTTGAATAATTTTCTTTGTTTAAACAATTTTTATTTTTTTTTTTAAGTATAGCTTACTATCTAAAATAACACCATGTAAAAGCAAATTTGAAACTGATTTCTTAGAATTCTTTTGAGTATGCAGTTTTGTAGGCAAATTGCAAGTTCGAAGTAGCTAGGAATTACCGTTGATTTTTGGCAATTTTAAATACCCGTTCATAAAAATTAGCATTTTTTGAAATTGCATACATTTTTTGTCATTTCAATGCCTAGTGGAAATTCGGCATAAGAACTTAGTAGTGTGTTGGTGTTGGTTGATTTTTCCGACAGGGTGGTAAGATGATTTCGAGAACGAAAAATGACACTGAAGATGGCACAACGCCGAAACCGGTTTGTCTGCAAACCAAACTTGACAAGGGATGACGGAAATTCGTTCCAAAATAAATCAACTTAGTAGTTATTCGTTTAGTCTATAAACTGTGTCAGGATAACAATTTGGTATCAGTTTACTTACGTTTTTAATTTTGAAATTTTGAATTTAAACAAAAATTCGATCAGCTGTTCGTCTAACTTGCAAGTTTCTGTAAATTTTCTGATCGCGTTCTATTCTGAATACTTTTTTTCCTTGTGAAGGAACATTTCGCCGGATTTTTTCTGCTACTTTTAAATGATGACGGCAACACCTGCTCTCTCTTTCGCCATTTTTAACCTGAGCAGAAATGTATGTTACAGTGACGGACAATTTATTGATATTTGGCAAATGAAGAGTTAAATCAACAGAGAAAGGTTAGTATTTGCTTTTTCGCACCCGTGCAATAATTTATGCAAGTCCTTTTTGCGACCTCTAAATATTTTTAGATTTCAAAATAAAAAATTAGGGTATACTTTTTTCGATACAGAACAATCCAAACATAACAATTCCGACTTTACTGTTTTTGGACCACCCTAATGTTGGCCCCTCTGAATGTGCTTTAATCCGACCCTGGTGGTTTTCCTTTTCACTTCTACCACACAATGGTGCCAAACTGGAATTTACTGTTCAAATAATCCAAAACCTTATTTGATAAAAGTTTTTTAGTCGAAACCTAATGGGATTTAGCAGAGATCTGTTGAGCCCAATTTTTTAATTTTTATATTTTTTATATTACATTTCTTGTTAATGAATGGTAACATAATAAAAAATAGCTGAAAACAATTATAAAGTTCCCCCGAAACTCAAAAAATTGCGCAAGAAAAATTGGAAATTTGATTACGAAATTTTCAACAAAATTAAATTTTTATGTATGCAGTTTTTAGGCCATTCAATTTTAGTACAGCCTGAAAATTACAACTGGCCAAGAATTCACGTAGATTTTTAATATTTTTTTCGCTGACAGTGCATTTCATTTTCTTCCACATACACATATACTAAAAATGAATTTTCTAAGCCAAAGCGATTTTTTAACCACTTGAAACTTGCATTTTTTTCAAAGTAAAATTTAATAGGCTATAATTTTTTTTTTTAACATTTTAAATTTTACTTCTGCATTTGTTTTTTTTCACCCTATAAAATTTTTTAACTATTTTTTATTATATTACATTCATTAGCCGAAATAGCAGTGGAATTCCGACAAGCGATACGCTATATTTTTGTGGCCAAGATTCTCTAGACGAAAAGCAGTGGGGGCTAAAAGCATACAACATAGAAAATAGCGAAGTCAGGTAAAACGTGAAGGCTCTGGGTTATTTTGAACCGTAAATACCAGTTTCGCAGTAGGACGGTATTATAACCCATTAAATTCTAGCTTAAGAAAGTGCAAGTCTCAAGTGGCTAAAACATTTTTTTTTTTACGGAAGAAAATAATAACACACAATAGGGGTATTCACGATCCAGTGCATACTGTCTAGCATAGTGCGTATATAGCATAAATAGCATGATTGGATAATTTTGTTGTTGTTTACTATCTATGCACCATGCTAGACAGTATACACCGGATCGTGAATGCCCCTAATACGTACGCAGTATGTGTGCAAAATATTTCCTCTACGAAAAGCATATTTTTGCTTTCTTATCTTTGCTACCAAACGCGCCACACACTTCATTTTTCAAATGTTCAAATTGAACACTGCATACTCCTTTGGCAAAGCAAACGAATAAAAAACCAACAAAAACAAAAATTAAAAAAAAAAAACGACCGCTCAAAATCTCCTTTGCGCACTTTTAGTGGCACTTAAAGTGTATTCGTTTTGCATTTGAAAGTGCCTAAATATGATTTGCTGCTAGACTTGTTGTCTTTTTGTAGTTGTTTTTGCTGTTGTTATTGCTTCTTTTTTTGCATACGTTTCCATACCTTTGCATATTCATGTGCCAGCCGGCGATGGTTGGCCAAGGCTGTCCAGCGGCGGTACTTTTGTCCTTTATTGAAGTACCGAGGCACTTAAAGTCAAAAGCAACAACAAGAAAGGAAGTAAGAACAAAATGGAATAGTTAGGAAAAAAGCACACACAAAAAAAAAAACGAAAAACGCAACAAAATAAACAACTTGAAATGTTTGTGCAAAAAGTGCTTCCTCAAGTGAAGCTTTGCATTTGCATTCGCTTTTACTTGCAGTTTACGACAGTGGTTATAGTTGTTGTTGGTTTTGTAATAGAAACATTGCAGGTTTTTGCAAGACTACTGGTTTCGTTTGCTTGCGCTGCAGTTTCTTTGTTATTTTCTTATATGCTGGCGCTTTGAAGCCAAAGGCGCGATTAAGTTTTACTCTTTGATGCGAAATATGGAAAATTCGTGGCTTTTGAGGCAATTCATATTTAAAATAAATTGATATTTAAGTATATACGACTAAATGCTTTTAGAAATATACATATGTATATTTGTATGTGTGTGTGTGATGGCCTCGAATGAAGCAGTGATCTTACCGAGCAAGAAAGAACAAGGTGAAAATATATTCAAATTACTTGTGTATCATCACTGAGAGCGCTGGTCGAAAGCCAGGTCACGTGAAACCGCAAAGCTGTTTTGATAAAAGCCATTCGAGAGATCCGAAGTTCGAGTTTTTGGCCAGTGGATTTTTTTTTTATTTCAGCTTATTCAGTTTTTCTCTATTTAATAAAATTTTTTGTAATCTTTACATTTTATTGTTTTAAAAAGTTAAACAAGGCTCCAAAAATTAAAGTTTAAATTTCATAAAATTTTTGGAAACTTATTTTATTTTTCATTAAATTTTTAGATTCATAGTTAAAAAAATATCAATTCTATCTAAACATTAACTACAATTGAAAACTAATTTTGTTCTTAGATTTATTTATTTATGTATGGTGACTAGCACTAAAAAATAATTTGTTTAATTCTTGTGCTAGGATTCAAATTAAAATAGATACAAATACAAATACAAAAGAAAAATATTTTTTTTTAATTCCATATCATTTTTAAGAACTTATCTTATTTTTTCTTTTAAATAGATAGTACATAATTAAAGAGAAAAATAATTTTTTTTTTATTTCATTAAATTTTCAGGAACTTCTTTTATATGTATTTCTTTTTAATTATTTTCTTTTAGTAAAATTTCCTATAATTTTTAGATTTTATTGGTTTAAAAAGAAACGCTAATTTCAGATAATTTTTAGAAATTTATTTTATTATTTTTTCTTTTCGTAACTATTTTTTCCGTTTTTAGCCAATTTTTTTTTTTGGTTTTGTTGTTTTAAAAAGAAGAACATTTATATTTGTATTTAATTTTTAGGAACTTAATTTATTTCTTTGTACTTAATTTTTAGGTTTTATCGTTTTAAAGAGCAAAACAATTGTTTACTTTAATTAAATTTTTAGGAACTTATCTTATTATGTTTTTATTGCTTTTTAATAACCTTTTAGATATTATTTAAAAATAAAAATATTTTTTTTATTTCATTAAATTTTTAAGAATTTCTTTTATTTCTTTTAAATTATTTTTTCTGTTTTAATAAAAATCTCTTTTAATTTTTAGATTTCATTGTTTTATCATTTATTTTTTGGAGACTCGTTTTATTTTTATTTTTTCATTTTTAGACTTTATCTTTTTTTAAATTCATTTAATTTTTAAATACGCATATTTCTTTTAGTTTTTAGATTTCATTGTTTTATCATTTATTTTTTGGAGACCCGTTTTATTTTTATTTTTTCATTTTTAGACTTTATCTTTTTAAATACGCATATCTCTTTTACTGTTTATAAGTTTTTTCCCATTTTCTTTTTTTTAGCATTAAGATTTTATTGTTTAAAAAGAAAAATACTTCATTTTAATTTCATTTAGTTTTTGGGAACTTATCTTAATTTTTTAATTTAATTTTCAACTTACTTTTATTATTTAAAAAGAAAAGTATAGTTGGGTTTGTTTTATAGGCGTTTATTGTAACCTTTTGATTGTTTTTGCGCTCTAGGCCGAGGGCAAAAAAAAACGTACCCTCGGCCTAGAGCTCAAAAACAATCAAAAGAAAAATATTAAAAACATTCGGCTGACCCGCTGAGCACATGAACAGCTATAGGATAGACCGAAAAATGGTGAGCTCAAGTAGGAGCAACATTTTATCATTTTCTTCAAAGATGAAGTGGACTGTAAAAAAAGGAAGAAGTAGTTTACGAGACTGTAGCGCAATACTGGATGTAAAAGGTACAGTCATACTCATTTGGCTTTATTGCTTTAAGATTTAATATGAACTCCAAGGTTGCAAAAGCTTAACCAATTCCTTTAAATTCCTCTTTCGAAATGTCAACAACAATTTGAATAACCACACCTGAGTGACTAGCACTGACTCAGGCACTCCCTCAAAATACCAGCAATGCATCAACGCTTCGCGTTCACGTACACAATTTCCGCTTAAATCAAATGCGTATAGCTTTGTAGGATCATTATTTATTGCCAGCATAAATAATGCGAAGCAAATGACTCACGTGAGTGGTACAATGCAAAAATTTTGAATGAAATGTACGCCAGCACATTAGGCTGGGCTGGTTCGCATACCAAAAAAAAAACAACACTGAAATTACTCTCCCTACTTTGAGCGCTTAATTTGAGAGAAGTTTGAGATCATCCAAATTTTCGTCCTTGGCGAGTGCCAAAAAATGCCAAGATGGAAATTCTTTATAATTTTTTTTATTTGTAACTAGATTTCCACGTGTGATATACCGTTAACCCTCTCAGAGCCGTAAGCCGGCAATTGAAGATATACACGACGAAATGAGAAACTCCTTCTATTTTAAAGTTGGTAAAAAACATGTTTTTTCCTAAAAAATATCTGCTAAAAATTACTCCTTTTCCTCAAAGTTCTTTATTTATGCAAATTTTTCTCTCATGTGTATATATTTTCTTAAAGTTCTTCTATAAAAATGAGATGTTTTAAAAAATTTATTTATTTTCTAAAATTTGTTTCTATAACTCTTTTTTTCTAAAAGTATTTTTTTCTAATTGGTGGTAAATTTTTCTAGTTTGGAAAATAAATTCTTTATATTATTAGGTTAAAAAACACTACACTACACTACAAACAGACACTGCAGGACTACTTCTGGATAATTTTGGGACAAGTTCGGGATTTATTTGGAGTAGTTCGAAATTAGTCACGAAATGATTCTCAAATAATCCAGAACTATTTCCGAAGTGGTTATGAAAAAGTGTACTGGTCCTAACAAAATTAATTTACTATATCAGTGTTTTTTTTTCGTTATCGCTAAGATGATAGAGAGTTATTGTCAGTTGCGTCAAAATGTTTAAGCTAGTCATGCAACACGCCTAAACGTATGTTTCGTTGAAGGAAAGTAGTTTTTTTTTTAGTTAGTAGCATGCTACAGCCTAATGTTAAGTTAAAGTTTATTTTAAAACTAGCATATTTACCTTTGTCGACACACCAATGTATGTATGTATGTAGATATGTACATGTACATTTCACATGCAAACACATACTTACGTAATCGCAATCGTTTACGCACTCACACGGGGGAAAATCCTTTAATGCAACGTCTCTGCTCTGTGCGGTGCCTTATTCCCCTTTCGTGTCGAGATTATTTACAATGTTCCTTATATGTATATATTTATTACATACAGACATAAAGTGTACAAGAAACAAACAAAGAAAACCCACACAGAAATTGTGATTGTTCGATGGAACAATGGCGGCGGGTTTCACTTATACAATTGAGTTCAAAATAAGTATGTATATTAGGGTGGCCCAATTTTTTTCCCCTCCAGCCACCCCTCGGAGACACGCATTTTTTTTACTTTGAAATCGATTAATAATTAATATTTACCTGTGCCGCCGGGGCTTTTATGTTTTTCATGTATTTTACATGGGGAAAATAATTTTTTTTCGTAAGATTGCCATAAAATCGTTAAAAATAAATATTTTTTGATCGAATAAGACTATTTCTCTTCTGAAGTCTTGAAAAAATAACACTCTGATGCTTATTTACCTTAAAATTTTTACTAAGTGTGTTTTAATAACCGATAATCCTATCTGTTATATACAAAAATTTTTTTTTGCAATTCTACGAAAAAATGTCCGGCGGCTCAGGTAAATATTACTCGATTTAAAAATAAAAAAGTACGTGTCCCCTTAATTTTGATTTTGGGGGTTGGCAGCAGGAAAAATCAAAAATGTTGATTTTCCTAAGTCTTTTTGGGCCACCCGAATGTACATAACTTATGTATGTAAAATGTATGTATGTATGTGTAATTTTGTGATTTATTTTCTTATTGTTATTATATTTACATGTTTCCTTTATTTTATTTTTATATGCATACATTTGTAACATTTTCATGCACGCATAAATAAGTATTTATGTACATTTCCTGACATGCGGGAAAATCTTTTATTGTCGATGGCAAACAGACAAATGACGACTAAAAAATCCCTTTGTGAATCGCGAAGTACCGATTTATTTTATTGTTGCACAAAATGATTGATTACCCGTAACAAAAGGAGTTCAGCATGATGGTCGTCGCTGTTGTTGTTGTTGTAAACAAAAAAATATAGGAATAAAATATGTGAAGTGAAAGCACAAAATTTACTGGAAGAAATGATAAAGGATTGAACTTTAAGATGAATGCTTAATATGAAGTGATTGTAAGCTTTGTAGAGTATGTTCAATAGGAGGTTAGAATGGCGGCAAAAAAATTTTATCGCCGACTAGTAACTAACTAAGTGCTGTCTTATTCAAGATAAACTTGTGCTACAGTAATTATCATTACCTAAAAGAATGGTGTATCAATATTTGCAGTCTGTGTTCGTCTTTAAAATGAAAATATGTTTTTTATTCGCCAGCAAAGAAGTTTTAAATGATTTGAATCCACCAGTGGTTACCTTTGGGAATGTATGCTGGTGTGATGGTCCTTGTAGAACCGACCATTGACCAAGAGGCAAGTCTGCCTGTTCTGCGTATGCAATAACTGCATAAAAGGCAACTCCATATCCATACAATGTCATGGCTGTGAAGGATGGTGCCACTTACGCAATTGTCCACATTCGAGGAAAATTTTTCCGCAAACCTACTGTAGTCAGCGGAGTTGGAGTTGGAGCTATTTTTTAAGAAAACCATAATAGGGCCGAGTTTAATACAGGGAGCTGTACCGCCACGACACGTAAGGAGACACCTCACCCATCTAGAAGTAGACCTCGACTAACAGCCTCGAACATCGCTGAGCCGCGAGGCACTTGACGGCATCGAAAATCACGAAAATATAGTCCTAGGTCCATAGATATGAACGAATTTGAACTGCCGTGCTAAACTAAAATCGCACTGGCGCAATTCATGCATCGTATGCTCTTTATAGTCCACCCATCTTACACAGAATCGCTGTGGACTCAACCGACCGAAGCCGCTCGCTTCCTAGGCCTAAGTTTGGAAGAGTCATATGGGGAGGATGAATAAACAACCAACAAGTTCTGGGACTATGTGCTGCTACAACAACAAGAACATAATCTGCCTTTTCCAAAAGCCGAAAAAATAGGGGTTTTCCAAAAGAATTGGCCAATGTAGCTTCGAGGATGTAAGCCTATAAAAATTGTCCGAAAAGGAATTTTAATACCACCCTCTTAGACATTTTCAGGAAACACTTGGTTGTTTTGCAGGTATTAATACTACGCCAACGGCTCTCGTAAAACTATGCTTGGTCCTACAGTTGCCCCTGATCCAATTGACGCACCAGAGAACCGCAGTTCGTCAATTCATCAGCCAGTTCGCTGCCTTGATTGCCATGATGTCCTGACACCCACACAAGTTCAAGCTCATTCCACCTTGCAACGGGAGTTCGACCTCAACTTACATTCCTGAACTATCTTTGAAGAGGTGCGAGCGGTTTTCCAGGCCTTAAGAACAGCTTGGCTGTCACCCAAAGCAGTAAAGCATCTGAAGTTTCCGCCCCCCCAATAGGCGCCGACTAGTAGTGCCGAAATGGCCCTGAACAAGCCCCGTCCTGTAAGACTTCCAACATTTTTCGCACTCATAATTATTATGAAAAGAAATAAGTCTCAAAATAAAAGTCTTTGATGACTTCAAATTCTTTATCTCGCTGATAATTATTATCAAAATACTTTTATAATTCTTACGAAAATTTGAATGACATTTTTTAAGACTCCACCGAGAAATAATTATTATTCCGGGTCTCTGCCAAGGATGGATGCTTAGCGCTAATTTTTGCCATAAATATTCATAACGCCAACGCGCAGGGAGGAGAAAATAAGTACAGTCTCTCAAGCCATTTCAATCCGACCAAATCACTTAAATTGTAATCACAATCGATTTTTACGCTACCATATTTTGCCCCTCCTTTCGAGCTTACTCTAATGGCCAATTAATCACCTTAATATCTTACTCGCTATAACGGTATTTTTTAAATATTCTACACAAACACACCTCTAACGATCGTATAAATATTTTTCATTCTTTAGGTCACAACTCACTTGACCATATCAAATCACACATTTTCAAATGCCACATTCGCCGTTTCCGCTTCCGGCTTCCGACAACAAAAGGCTTCCGTTACTTGCGCATATCGCGCTTCGCTCCAAAAACAAAAAAAAGAAAGGAGCAGGCGCACATACACCTAAACAAATACACACCGACACACGCTGTTGGCTGACATGTCAACGCTACGACCAAGCTCATAAATCTTTTCCTGTGCCGCAGTCATACTTCGTTACACTTTCGTTGCCCTTTCTCTCTCTCTCTCACTCTTTCGCCCTACGCTCTAGTTTGTTCTATCCTGCTGACTGTGATTGTAAATTACCAGCGTGGCTTAAAAAAAATCAAATAAAATGAACCAATGAGGAATTCTTTGCTGGCTTGGCCTGGCCTGGCCGCTACCATTCGCACTCGATAAGCGGCTATCCTCTTTAATCCAGCTTTGTGATTTTTTGCCTTTTTTGTGCTATTATTTTGTGTGATTCACAGCGGAGTAAGGCGATTTATTATTGTTCCAAGAGGTCACGCTAGGGCTGGGGCTGCACACATAGAACAATTGGATTAACATTAATGGCAAAATAAATTAAGAATATTTAAGCGACAAATGTGGGATAATTTGAAAACTTGTACATACATGATTGTTCTAGGACTGAATTTGAAAATTGTGCGATACATATTTAAAAAATTGCTTTATTTAAAGCTGATTCTATTTCAATTTATGCAGAGTGAATGGGTTGAAAATTCAAAATCAAGTTTATAAAAATTTTTCATATTTTTTAGGACAAATAAAGAGACATGTGTTTTTTGTTTTGCAAAAAAAAAAATCACTGAGTTACGAGCATCAGAAAGTTTGAGGCAAAGTGTGGTTTTAGAGAAAAAGGCAGAATTTTTTTTTTTTATCTTTATAGGTTTCTAATTCGGTTTTTTGATTGTAGAATTTTTTTTCAAGCTATATATTTTGGTATTTGAATTAAAAAAAAAAACTTAGTTAACAAAATGGCGACCGGTTTTGAAAAAATCAAAAGACACAATTTTCTCAAAAACATAATTTTTTTATTTTCTTGAAAATTTTTTTGTGGTTTGTTACTTGATAAAAAAGAGAACTTTTTCCAATACGCCTCGAAAGTCGTAAGAATTTTTTTTCTGAAAATAAGAAGACTCAGTATTTTGGGTAACATTTTGGCCCCATTCACCCGCCATGAATAGAATCAACCTTAAGTAAATAAGTGGTCAACAGCGTGATTTTTTTTATCATTTAAATGATGGTAAACAGGCAGCTATTTCTAATTTTTCAATTTCCTTTTCTTGCGTTAGCATAAGTAGTACCTAAATAATTATAGCTGTAGAAAAAAAACGCTTTTCATAGTCAGTTACCTGAAGCTGCTAACAAATCAATTTGCAATTTGTAATAGAGCCAACTTCTGCCAACATCTTACTCACAATTCATTTCATGATAATAGAAACAACAGCATATTTATGCAACATCATTTGAAACCTCGTTAAGCCATTTGTTAGTTAAAATTCTGGCACAGTAAAAATTTTGGTAGGAAAAAAATGACTAGGCATTTTTCTACACGTTTTGAGGTGTCTTAAGCAATTCAAGTCACGTTTTAATTCATTTTGTAAATTTAGAGCAATTCAATAAAAATTTGCTTCGTTCAAGCAGGCGGAAATGGAAATTGTATCCCACAAAAAAAAAATTAAAAGAGGCGGCAGAAAATTTTCATTCTTTCTAAGGTTCAAAGCAATTGGGTATACAAACATTTATTTCATACTTAGTTATATAGCGGCCAGGACATACATATGTATGTATGAAAGAAATTTGCGAGTACACTTGCAATCAGGAAGCAGGCATTGTAGGTATATACCTAAGTCCTTAACATGTATTTTGCTAATGATGAATATTCGAAATTCTCAAGAATATTCGAGGAAAAAATTTTCAAAGGACATCTTCGAAGCCTATTCGTCCTTATGCAACAAAAAATTGTATCATTCTTGATTCAAAGTCCTTTAGAAAAATTATGACGTCAGAGAGAAAAACTAAAAATCCAGTTTGACTTTTTTTACTGCTGCCTTCGAGAATGTTTTTATACTATTTGCTGGCCAAAAGTCCAGAAGTAATCAAATTCATTTGAAACTTGGTATTCGGAGGTTTTTGTGGAAGCTGATTTCGAGTCCGATGTCAAATTGTTAGAATTTTTAATGGCGGATGCAATATGGAGACCAAATTTCATAATTTTTTCCTTTTCACCACAAACTCATAAAAATGCGGGGTTTTTGAGCTCGCTGGTTTCAAATCTAATGTCAGATTTTTGAATTTCTAAATGGCCGATCCAATATGGCGCCCAAATTTTATAATTTTCTCCTTCTCACCAAGCGATGCCAGAATTTTTAAATTCAAAATGCGTATCCAAAGTGAAGTTAACGGATTCGGAGAAAAAAAAATTTATTTCAAAATAGTATACCACATTTTTGCTATAAATTTTACCCTAATCATAGGTGCTTCGAATAAAATCTTATTCCTTTGGATATATTTAAGTATCACGAG
Source organism: Rhagoletis zephyria (assembly GCF_001687245.7). NCBI lineage: Eukaryota > Metazoa > Arthropoda > Insecta > Diptera > Tephritidae > Rhagoletis > Rhagoletis zephyria. The sequence continues at coordinate 111,944 of NW_016157738.1, read as the reverse complement.
AGTTTTTGCTTGTATTTTATTTTTACAAATTTGTATTTAAGTATTTATTTGAAAAACACTAGCACACCAATTATAATTTCACTTAATATTAATTATAACTAGTGAACTCGAATGACGTTAAAAGGCCCAAAACTTAATTTCAAAAACTTAAAAAATATTCCGCATGTTAGTTAGAGTTTAAGAGAGAGTAAAGAGCAGTCGTTCATTGTGCATGTTTTTAGTTTCATCAAATTTCAAATCACCCCATACCGATGAAAAAAGTTCTTAATTAAAAAAAAAAAACTTTACCACACATATACAGGTAAGGTCTTTAATTTTACCTCCCATTTTTGAAATTTCCTTTCAAAAGTATTCCCAAACTAAAATCTTCTTAAATCTCTTTCATCTGGCATTGTGATACACATGTACTTCAATAAACTGATGAACTAATTTGAATTTGATTGTTCGAAAAAATGGCAACCCTACTAAATAAATGAATAATTTGAATGTATCTTTTAAAACACGCGGCAACCCTCTTCAAACATTCCACATGGTCAAACTAAAGACTTTGTGACATTTTTTTTTGATCTGGCTACGGTATTTTTATATTTCATATACTTTTATTTATTAGTTAATTGTTTGTAGTTTCAAACTGGTGGCAGCCCTCTTCAAAAGTATTTTCAAGCTTAATTCTTGCTAACCCTCCTTCGCCTGATATTGCGATACATATTTAAATTAACTGATGAATTAAGTTGAATTTGATTTTTTAAATATGTGGCAACCCCGCTAAGCACAGTTCAGAAATAAAAGTTCTTCAAAACCCCTTTGATTGATACCCTCATTTTAATAATTCATTAAGCATATTAAATAATTTGAATTTATCTTTTTAAACAGGTGGCAACCCTCTTTTTACACTTCACAAATATTCTTAGCATTCAAAGTAAATATTTTTTAACACTCCTTTGTTTGGCATCCATATTTTGATGTTTCATATAACTTGTGTATAAGTGAACTAAATTCGAAATTTCAAGCAGGTGGCAACCTTCTTCAAAGTATTTGTAATTTTCTACTTTATTAAATCCTTTTCGTTTGGCACCCATATGGTGATACATATTTCTTTTACGTAATATGATTTTTTAAACATGTGGCAACTCTCCTACAGTACAGCTAAGAAACAAAGCTATTCAATGCCATATCGATTGATAACAATTTTTTAATAATTGATTTATTTTTTAAATAAATTGAATATATTTTTTAAAAGGGGGCAACTCTTTTAAAAAAAGTAATACCTTATTGCTATACATCTACAGTCCAAGCATTTTAATTTGACACTTCATTTCTAATGATCGAACGAACGGTAGTTTGAAAATTCTAAAGTAAAAATTCTGTGTAAAATCCATCTTATTTTTGCGTAAAATTGGCATTATTTTTACTTAATCTACAAATTGCTAATGGGTGAAATTTCACCCACAAACATGATATGTGTGATTATTTTGAACATCGGATGAGGGTTAGTGAATATTGGGGAAAAAATAATTTTAAAATTAAGTTTAAACACAAGTTGCTATAGCTAATACTAGTTCTTCCCCTTCTTGTTATTACACCATACATACATACATACATACAAACTCATGCTTCCTCAATTTCTCCTTTGATTGCTTTTTTTGTATACAAATTTACTACCCTTCTTTTTTACAACCTTTCTATTTAATAGAAAAATAAAACCTGAAATAATCGTAATCAACAACTCGAAACACGTCTCTAATTAAAGTAACTGGCAAAGTTGGGCTGAACTACGTGTCGCATTGCACCAGTTGCTGTTACTCGTACTGTTATTATTGCTGCTTTATTTCCTGTTATACTTGTTATTTTTATTATTATTTTTTTTTTATTCCGACAATTTTACAACTTGTCGTTTAACTACTAATTTAGAACAGAGCAAAACATAGCTACTTGCTTGGGGGGCTTAATCACACAAATACAAACTAGGGTACTGAATAGTAAAGCAAAACATGATCTACTAAGTGCATAAAATAAAAAAAAAATAAAATAAAACAGGTATGTATGTACATATGTATCTAGGCGCCAGACCATGTCCACTGCTATGAACTGCAATGCAGTGGAAACGTGTCTTATGGTCAAGTGTTAAGTTAAAACCAATTTTGTGTACAATTTAGTTTGGGTCAACTCGGAGGGCAATGAACTTGGGAAATCGGAGGGCATGACAATGAGAATATCGATGGCAAAAATACATATATGCATCCAAGATTGTAAAGTTTTTTTTCATACTTATAACTAGCTAGACCTAATATTTCAATGGTCTCAAATTAAATTCTTAAAGTTTGGTTTTACCTTTTTAAATTTTACAAAAAAATTATTTAGCTCATTCTTCATTAAATATACTAATTGAAACCCTGGTTTACCCGATTGCACAAATCCGATTTACTCGGTATTCAAAAAATCAATATTTCGAAAAACGCGCTTAAAAATAAAAATAATAATTTTATTAGAGTGACTTTCACAATAGCCAATGCGAATAACCGTTTGTAAATTTTTGGGCAGTAAGGCAGGTGAATCTACGAACTTTTATAGTAATATGGTGAATTTTTCCACCTTCATGAGCTGAAAAATTATTTGATGCAACTACTTCTGCCTTTTGCTATGTAGATACATATATAACAACCTATACGAGAAAATTTCAAGATTTTTTTTTTAGTGTCACTTCCTTCTCTTGGCCAATAAAAAGACCCTAACGCATTCTTCTTGCATTTTTTCAATCAAAAAAATCAAAAAATCCAAAAATAAGTACAATACTAAATAAATCAAGTAAATATTTGAACAATTTTAGCCTTAAATTGTTTATTTATGCGAAAAGTCCGAAATTACTAATTTTTTAAATTTCATTTTGTAATATTTTTGGTAAGTTTTCAAATAGTTTGTTCATAATAGACGCTATGGATGCTGGCATCATGTACAACATCCATATCTGTGCAGTTTCAAGAGTGTGCCACCAAACTAAAAAAAAAAAACAAAAAATGTCAGCATGTATAATATCTTTCGAGCTATTTTGTAATTTTTGAAATTTTACGATTTTTTTAATTTTGATAATTTTAGCTACTTCAAAATGTTAAAATTAAACGGTGAAAATTTTCTTCTTGCCAAAACAAACGAATCTAGAGTAATAAATTTAAATTTTTACAATTTTTATTAGCCCACTCGAAATTCAGTCTAAAATTGTTATACATATACTATACATGAAGGATATAATATAAATATGTATATGTGCGAAAATCTCCCACGCCAATATTTAATTACTTTGAAATAATATGACTAGAGTTAAGGTTAACGTTAAGTACGAGGCGGATACTAGGGTGCCAATCGGAAACGCCTTTTTTGGAAATTTCAAGAAACTACCCTCTAATTTTAATCGTTTTTATGAGAAGTACTATTGCCTATTTTTATCGATTTTTTAAAGGTCATATAGAGGTCGCTACGTTTGGTGCATTTTCGATTTTCGATTTAAACAAATTGTCCTGATGTTCTGGTACACACTTAAATTGTCCTGCAATTTTAATGAAGGCCAGTGCAGACACCCATATAATTTTTAGCAGATTTTTGCTTTAAAAAAAAAGCATTACTAGTCGAAAATCGATAAAGAAACATTTCTTCTAGTGTATTAAAATCCTAACTCCTTAAGGAATTTAAATATTTAAGGTTCAGATGAAATATGTTTTATTGAGGCTTAGAATGGTTATTGAATCCCACTTGTAATGCTAAATAATATAAAGATATACTTAAGTAGGTACATTCGCGTAAATTGTAAATAGGAAACCCCTTTCTGGGAAGCATTCAGGGAAACACTTTTTCAGTCGTTATTGGGTAAGTATTTTAGAATGGCTTCACTTCACACAACCTACCTATAATATTTTTAGGCTATGCAAATACAAAATGGCAAAAATGATCATAAGCCCATTGTGAGATATGTTGAAATTTGCTAATGGTGCTAAGGCAAGCATTCAAGATCACGTTAAAAGCGCCAATCATTATTCCAAGTTACGTCACCGTCAAGAGAAATTTTTTCTTATATGATTAAAAAAAATTCAGAAGTTTAGCGTTTCATCATCATCATCAATCATTGAGCGGATGGTGCCGCAAAACTACATTGCTTATAATATCAGAAAATACTTCAAAATAATACAACCCCAGAACCAAAGAAACTGTATTTATAGGGAATGAGTGTACTAGTCAATGGGTTCAGGACTATGGCAGCCCTAAACTGCTGTAGCTCTTCTAATTCTCGTCTGCAACAATACAATAAAATATATTAGACTACATAGAAATACTTGAACATTCCCCTACTTTATTTCCAATACAGCCCTCAGTTTGTGTGTTCATACATATTTAGAAATACTCTCGGGAAATTTTTGGTAGGTATCTACTATATAAAGTAAATATTCTCCTTTGCCAAAAATCGACACTATTAAGTGCTTTCATTTGCCATGCCTGACGTCACTTGACTAAATATTTTGCTACTAGTTTTACATACATACATATGTACATTCATACATACATATATAGGTTTTTAAGTATGCACCAGGGATTGGCATTGGTTGATCGTCAACTGTTCATACTCATTCAATACCGCTGCTTTGTATGACTGAGCAGCGGCGTTGGCTTAGTAGTATCGATACCTAAACGAAATTAGAGGATGACTGAACACGAGCGCATTGCGTGCTGTCTTGCAAATACAGCCACCACAAGTGAACGATGCTTATAACTGCTCATACTGATATTGACTTCGGCAAATCTGTACTCTGAATGATCGTGCACGAAACCAGCAAACGTGGCAGTTGAACGGCTCCGAAAACATGAGAGTCATCATTTGTTGCAGAAGTCGTTTGACTTGTTGCTGAAAATCATCTGACTTGTTGCTGAAAATCATCTGACTTGTTGCTGAAATGACGACGAATGTGGTAAAGGGTAATTTATCGTCTCGTATGCATGTATGTATGTATTTATAGCGCGTCTACCATTCAATTGCATTGCTCACTGCTGGCTAGTTGTGAGGAATGTGCATACGTACGTATGTATGTATGTACATATCAATGCTTCATTTCAAACAAGCAAGTGTCTTTGAATGTTTTTGAACTACAGTATCATCACTTCGGCAACACGTCAAACGCGCCTTCAGCAACAAACCAAAGGCGGCGGTTTGACTTCTGCAACAAATCAAGTTAGCTAACTGCCAGTCTTTCACATAAGCTGTCATGCTTTCGGCAACCGTCCAAAGCAGTATCGTGCTTTTGGCAGTCGATCAAATACGGCGGTTGCTGGTTTCGTGCACGATCATTCGGAGTACAGATTTGCCGAAGTCAATATCAGTATGAGCTGTTATAAGCATCGTTCACTTGTGGTGGCTGTATTTGCAAGACAGCACGCTTTGCGGTGGTGTTCGTTCATCCTCCGTTTTTAACGTGAGTAGGCTTAAAGTCACAAAAACAGCGCCCTTTGCCAATCCCTGGTATGCACTTGCACCCAGTCACTTATGTATGCATATATGTATGTATATATGCATATGTTATACGAATGTATAGAGTATGTGTGTTCACATAGTTATATAGTATATACGTATGTACATATTTATTTGCATGGAATATGCAAAATATTTGGCACCACAAAACAACCAACCACCTACAACGTAAACAATTCCAATAGCATTACAAGTGCTGCAAATATCGCACATTTGGGTTCTTGTTTGCAGTTGTTACAATTTCCCATGTTTTTCTTGCCAATTGCCCAACTTCGTGTACTACAAACTACATCCATACGCGTCGATGTACATACATACATACATACATCTGTATGTGCATTTTGCAGCATTAAGTGGTGATTTACGCTGCTAACAGCAGACGCTCGATAGGTGGCTAACCAAATGCAGTGCAAATGCGATTTAATATTATTAGCAAGTATACTTAAACCCACACTTGCATATGCATATGCACATGTATTTCCACATGCAGACTTTCCAATGCTAAGAGCATTGTAATTTCGTTTACTAGTTATGAAGATAAAATTTGGATATATTTTGTGGGAAGGATTAAAAAAAAAAAATATTAAATTTGAGGATGATCTCAACAAGCTGTTATGTATGTAGCGACTGCAAATAAAGGATATGTAAGGTGGCAGCACCGCACATTGTATTACCACATAATAAAGATTTTTCGAGAACAGCAACTGCATCTATTACACATGAAGCTGTTAGGACAAACGCTGGTCCGGCTTATTCCACCCCCGAAATTTAGTGTTAGTGAAGTAAAAGTGTTTAAATCTAAGCCTTGCAAAAACGGAGTAGCTGAGATGCTTTTACCTTGTCGGCGTTTAAACGGCTACAGAAATATGGGTTCGAAATGATGTTAGTTCGTACTGTATTGGTTTCGATAAAATTATCCCGATAAGGACTCCGATCAAGATTACTTAGTCAGAAGGGCTTTGCAGATTTCTATGTCGAAGTTTTCATCCAACTTTTGCTGAGACAACTAAAAGCCCTTCTCTTGAACAGCAGTTCACAAGCTGTCACAGGAACTCTTACACCTGCTTGCAAATACATCAGCGATTCAGATTCCTATATATATTTTCGCTATGCCCAAAAATCCTTATCAGCCCGATTTGGAAATAACACGAGCCGGCCTAATCGCACCAAACGCAATCATAGAGCTCAAGAACAAACAAAGATTTCCTGAAAGAACGACGCCTTCTCCAACTCGGCCATCTAAGTTTGACCCATCCGTGAACACGATTACTGAAGCTCATTTTAGAGGCTGTCAGTTGACTGCTGACCTCCGAAAAAGTAGTAGATCGCAGCCGTCATTGCTACACATTGATCTGTTTCTTTGGGTAAGAAATGTAATCTTCCAAAAATCGCCAAATCGGCTCCTTTAAGGGCCGGTTGTTCGATATCTGGTTATCACTACCTCTCAGTTAAACATCATTATCGACGATTTCGACATCATGCCTATAACATGTGATCGATAGTTTTGTCGTCTCGTTGCATTTAACCGGATCTTTTACTAACGATTTGTGTTAACCAGATATTGAATAATCGGCCCTAAGACTGTTGACCAAGCGGACTACGGCAGCCTTACCCGCAGTCTCTACACGTACGACGCTAAGAATAACATTAAAGGTTAGGGAAGATGTGCTTCGGAATGCCCTGCTGATTTCATTTACCCGGCATCGCAATGGCCCCTCGGGGAGAGGTTTTTTTCTTGTATTTATTAGATGTCAATATAAATATTTTAATGTTTAGAAAATTATTTAATTAAATTTCTTGATTTTTTTCACTTTATTATTCTAAAAGGAAAATAATACATTTTTTAATTAAAAACATTTTTAGAAAAGTATTTTATTTCTGTTTCTATTTTTTAATTGCATTTTCTTTAGATTTTAGCTTTTAAATTTCATTGTTTTGAAAAGAAAAATATATTTTTATATCATTTAGTTTTGGAATTTAATTTTATTTTCTTGTCCTATTCATTTAATTTTTTGGTTGATTTTACGATTTAGTTTTAAAAATAAAAATATTTTTTTATTTATTATAATTTATAGGCGTCCAATATTTTCTTCTTTTTCGTTTTACCTTTTTGTTTTTTGAATAATTTTTTTTAATATTCAGATTTTATTATTAATTTTAATTCCATTAAATTTTTGGAAACGCATTTACATTATTTTGTTTTTTTAATTAAGTATTGTTGTATTTTTTAGATTTCAATCTACTTTTTGGGTTAGATTTTTTAGTTTTAAAAAGAAAAATATATTTTTTATTTTACTTAATGTTTAGGATTTTACTTTATTTTTTATCTTTTTTTAATTTAGTTTTCTTTTATTCTTTAGATGTTGTTAAATTTTTTTATTTCATTTAATCTGTAACTATCTACAATTCCCATTTTTTTTCGTTCTTTTTAACCGACTTCCAAAAAAGGAGGAGTTCATCAGTTCGTCGGAATATAATTTTTTTTTAATTTTTTTTATGTATGTTACCGCATAACTTTGAACCACGTCAACCGATTGTGGAATTTCTTTTTGCATCGGGAGATAGTATCTAATAGGTGGTCCCATACTAATCTGGTTAAGATCCGATCAGTGGATCATGATATATATGTTTATTTTTATATGAGAATTCGTGTCGGTTTTTATTTTGCTAAAAATTACTTGTTTTAATACAATTTTCTTTTAGTTTTTGTATATTATTGGTTTAAAAAGAAACATATTTTTTTTTTTAATTTCATTAAGTTTTAATTTTTATTCTAGTTATTTTTGCTTTAATTTCATGATATTTTCCTTTTTTATTTAATGTTCCGTTATTTAATTATTTTAGTTAATTTAAATTTTAATAAAAAAAAAAATTATTTATTACTAAAACTCGAACACCTAACGCTTAGTCCTCGAAAGACGGTAGAGAGCATTGAGGATAGTTGCCAGAATTGACATTTGTCTTACGAAAGACCTAGTAATTATTAAGTGCTTCGAAATTCTTTAATAGGAAGGCTTGGAAACGGATCGGTCTGAAATTCTTCGGATACACGTAAGTTGTGCAAGTAGCTCGCGAAGATGGGAATTGGGCATGCAACCTCCAAACTCCTTTTGTCCCGATAATTTGAAGAGTTTAAGAGTTTTTGTTTTAGCTTCTTTCTAGATACTTCGACATTCTTCGTGATCTTTTGTGCTATATTCGCGACTTTTTCTGAATTTAAAGCGTAATTTTGCTTGACCTATAATGTGTGAGTATATTTTAGTTGCATAAAAAGGTTTGAAAAAATTAATTTTAACAATTAAGTCAACTTTCGCAAATTGAAAATAGTTACACTTCCTCTGATCTTATTGCTACAATTTTTCCTTGAATTAAGATATTCGCATGAACACACATTCACACTTTCACCCATACATTCAAACATACATATGCCGACGTGCAAGTATTTTTCGCCTTTAATTCTCCTTGCGGTATTTTTGTATGCAAGTTTAATGCACAAATAATGTTATTTTCTCATCAAAGCCACAATTACTTAAGGATTGTATATATATGTATTTATTCATACAGGTACTCAAGAATTTCAAATTCTGAGAATCAACAGGTGCAACAACTGCCCACGTGCGCGCAGAAAACCTGAACGCATTTCGTATTCATTGCATTTACCTGTGTATATACCTGTGTGTTTTTGCCGCAAGCAAGTATAAGTGCATAGGGTTGTATGTAGGTATGTGTGTATATACGTATACATATATAAATACATATATATCGCATTTGAAATTGACATTGCAATGTGGCATGTCGAATGAGTGCAATGTAGATTTCAGCTGACCTCTTTAGCGGGTTATAGTGAAGGTGGTAGGTTCATACGTCCTTAACCTTAAAAGGTAGCTATGGTGATAAAAATTAAATCATTAAAGCAACTTTGGTCAATAAATTGATGAAATTACTGATAGCTCAGAGAAAGAAAATAACACGAATGTGAAAATGGCAGAAACTTGTTTCCATAATAAATATGGTATGCCATGTGACATCTGACATTTGCAATATTTAATTGATTGATATTGGTTTTACTGCTGAATAATTGACCCAAATTTATTGCACTCATTGATTTTTATACGATGTTTCCACGACTCGTAACTCGATCTCTAAGTAATTCGCTAAGTAATTCGTGAATTACCCTATTTCAACGACACACATTAGTTATTCGTTTGGCAGCTCTAGTTCTTGCTCTTGTTCTTTGCTATTTATTATTATTTTTATGTACTGCAAATTTAATTTATGATCAATAATTTTAATTTATTTAGAGAATATTTTATTAATAATATTCTATAACTAGAAAAAGTGCCTGCAAATGGGACCAGGCCGGTGAAAACTTGGACATCTTCCCGATAAATATTAGAGAGGGCACCGCATGGTAATTCGTAATTCGCATTGTAATTCGATCTGAATTATCTACCTTATTTGTCACAGACTAATTCTGAAATAGGCCGTTGTTGAAAAACTTTCTGAGATAGGGCGTTTTCGAACTGGCTGCCGAGATAGGTCGATCGATCTTCCACTCAGCCATCGATATTCAGTACTTAAATAATATTTGAAATAAATCACATTTTACTTTTCCGCTGAGTTCAATGAAAAAGCTCTAAAATGGTTAATTATTATGTCAAAGTTATTTTAAAATTAAATTACTTAAATGCAAGTTATTCATTTGTTTAACTCTTTGCTGTATATATGTGGCATAATTTTGCCTTTTTTTATGTATACATACATAGATACTAGATGACTACCAACTAATCCATTTAATTTTTCCAAACAACATTTGTTTATAATTGAAATTAGTCAATTGCATTAAACGCTAATGAAATGTCAACTTACTTGACATCTGTCTACTCCTAGCACACATTCAATAAAAGCGGAAAATAAACAAACACTGACGAGCTTTCACTGCCATCGAATGCAATTCATGGTAAATTACTTATTGTTGTTGCATTTAATATTGTAATGGATTTACAATGACGCAATGCATTGGAGGCAACTCACAATGAGCTTTCACTGATTATGAATAAATTAAATTTAACTAAATATTTACGTTAAAATAAGTCCATGTTGTTGTTTAACATAAAACTGAGCTTGATGTATGTGCATTAGGGTGGTCCTTAAAAAATCAAATTAACTTTTTTTTGTCGCACCCCCTCAATCGGGAATACCACGTTCACATATACATTTTGCTCCAAATTGAAGACGGTTAAGGATTGTCGCACAGTGGGCAAAGTTTAGATTCCTCTATAGAGACTCAAAAAATTAAGATCAATTATTTTTTTATCTATTACCCAAAATCGATACCACCACAGTCGAAGATATCACATATTACTTTTTGTTCCCATTGGAGTCGGTTAAGGCGTATCGCACAGTGGGCAGAGTTCAGATGCCTCTATGGAGACTCCAAAAATTAAAAATGTTTTTTTTTTTCATTTAAGACCAAAATCGATACTACTAAAGTCTAAGATATCTCCTACGAATTTTGGTCCCGATTGGAGTCGGTTAAGACCCCTGTGCGATACGCCTTAACCCACTCCAATCCGGGTAAAAACTCACGTGTGATGGTTTCGACTATAGTAGTATCGATTTTGGGTATTCGACGAAAAAAAATTAGTTTTAATTTTATGAATTTCCATAGAGTAATCCGAACTTTGTCCCTGTGCGATTCGCCTTAACTCTCTGCAATTGGGACCAAAATTTATCTGTGAGATCTTCGACTATACTACCACCGATGTAGGGGTTGACTCTTAGAAAATCTGATGTAAAAATTTGCTTCCGACAATGAAGGACCACCCTAATATATGAAAATATACATAGAGATGAAAGAAATTCTAAAAAAATCCCTATGCAAGAGTTCAATTAGATATTGAATATTTTATCAATTTTACCATAGATTTATTATTGACACATTTGTATAAATATCTAAGTATGTATTTTTTGTAGGTATAAAGGCTTTCAAGTCTCACCGGCTTACGCTCTGTAAGATAGGTAGGTTAGTAGACTAAATTTTATAACAAAAAAGAAAGTTAAAATTACAAATGGCACTCAGAATTCTGAAATCTCGAATTCATTCTGATATTCAGTATTTGATTACATACTTTCAATATTTAAATTTTTAATTTTTTATCGCAAAATAATTGTCTCTATCATCAAACAACTATTAGTCTTATGCAACAAATTGCCTGTACTAACGATACTCCACAAATGCACTGAAACATTCATCTTAAACGTCAAGCGTTTCAAAGGACACGAAAACGTGCCAACAAAATCATGTTTTAGTCATGTTGTAAAAGCATGTAAATAGTCCCGTAAGTATATACATACATATGTATGTAAACATGTATGAACATTAGATCGTACGACCTTACAAGCAAACAAAAAAAAGTTCGCCGTACACCCTGATTTTAAAGTGTTTTTGCAAGGCAAATCCGAAATTTGTTTGCCGAAACTAGGGGTATACTTTTTTAAATTTTTCGACGACACCAACATTTGTTAATAACAAATTTTCTACTGGAATATTCAAAATACTTCCTTAGCAAAATTTTAATAACTTTTGGAGAGCTTTGAACTTCAGTTACTCATATTAAGCTGGTACGTTGGGATGGTAGCAACTGATATCTGGAAAAATACTAAAACAAGGTACTTGAGGTCAATGAGATATAAAACTGACTGCAAATGCCGAAGGTATGATGAAAAATGTAAAAAATGCAACCCCTACTAGAATTTTTTTTCTTAAAGTCTGAGGGGTATACGGCGAACTTTTTTTTCTGGTGCGGTCTAATAAACGTATATATGTATGTATGTATGTATATGTATGTGTACGTTCCCTGTCGGGAAACGCATTAGTGCCGAACTGGTTCTGTACTAAAGAATTTAGAAACATGACTAGTGCGCGTTAATTCTCTTTTTCATGCTAGCAACTGGCGAATTTATCATTGCTATGTGCTAGGAAGTGTCAATTGCCCCCGTTGCAACCCTTTTTCGATAGTTCCGAACTGGTCCCAAGAATTATCAAGATTTTTTTCGATTTTTTTTTTTTGGGTTTTCCATGTGTTCGATTTTAAGTTATTTTTAAAGAAATATATTTTCGATTTGAAATTAAATTTTTTTGAACATTTATAAGAACTCTATGTTTACATACCTTTGGCTGTAGCTGTGTTTGTAGAGGTGTTTGCTGTTATTGATTAGATTCCAGACGGTCCCAAGATGTTAAAATGCTAACACAAATTTTTGTTTTGTATTACCAAACTATGAAAAAGCATCTGCGAAGTGCAGAATGTAAGTGCATTTGAAGGAAACAGCCGCCAATTACATATCTACGTAAAGTAAACAATCCCACCACTGCATCTCTTTTAAAATATTTTTTTAAAGGTACTAAATTTCGCCGATTTGGTACTGCTTAGGTTTTGGCGATAAAGATCTAGTACGGAACTAGAAATTTGATTCACTAGTAAGCGGTTTCCCTACAGGGTTGATATTTTTTTCATCTGTATATATTTACTTATGTATGTGTAAGTAAGTGACTTAACACAAGATTGCTGCAGGTGCGTACATTTATTCTAGCCATGTTTTGCATTGATCCTTTCACTTGAGCCAACAAAAGCTGACACATAAATTACTAAGCACTACAGAGTGAGATTAATGAATATATACAAGCAAAAAAAACAAAAACATCACCATAGCACATGCAATATGCCAAAGTGTTGGTGATTTATTAGAGGCTTATTGAAATTTTAAACAAATATGCTTTCAAGAGGAACAAGGAATACTATGTATATAGAAATATAGGTAATGTGCAGGTTGGAATGAATAAATTTGAAAATATTTTTGAATATATACATACAAACATACATTAATAAATAGCAGCTATTAGCAAAACTAATTAGTATATGTATACGCACTTAAATACTAAATATTCTATAGGACTAAATCCTGCTACTAATGTTCTAACATAGGATGATAGTTGCATTGAATTAAAGAGCGGGTGAAAATCCAAAAAGGAATTCTGATTCAATTACATATTTGACAAGAAAAAGTTAGGGTAAGCAATTGAGTATTTACTTCAAAAGTTTCACAGCTTCAGATTAAACTAAGTCTGATTAAACTGATTAACGGAGACTTCGGACGTACTTGGACCATTAAAATTCGTAATTTGTAGCGCCAATACGATTACACCTGTGCGACTAGAAAAGCACGAGATGCATACAGGACTATTTAGGAAGCGTGTGTAGTAATGTTTGAATTTTCGGGACTAGATCACGACTAGTTTGGCACTTGTTCGCGACTAGTTCGGAATTATTTCACAGCTATTTTACGACTATTTTAGGAAATTTTGGGCACAGTTCTGGATCATATCGAGACTAGTTCAGGACTATTTCTGGCACATTTTAGGACTAGTCAGAACCTGCTCAGCACCCTCTCGGGCTGGTTCAGGACTATTTTGGAACATTTTTGGGTTTGTTCGGAATCATTTTCGTGCTATAAAGAGACCATTTAGGCACTTTTTCATGACTTATTCGAGTTCACAAGTTCTCAACTTTTTAAACCGTTTCGAAGCCTTTTTGAAAGTATATTAATACCATCTCCTGCTTAGTTCGGTTTGGGATCGTTTTGGGACTATTTCAGGGCCATTGCGGTCCTGCTTCAGAACTTTTACAGGTATATTTTACGACTATTTCAGAAACATTTTGGGACTTGTTGTGGGTGTTGAGACTACTTTAGGAATAGCCGTACACAGATGTTTACACATCAAATTTCATGAGAATAGTTTACTGTGGTCTTCGCCCGCAATTTTGGCCGCTCAAACCCCTCATTATAAGAAAAAAAAAAAATGGACCGCACTTTCGAAAACTTTGCCAAAAGCGCTGCCGAAAGCTGTGTAACTTTAACGGCATTATTATTATTAACGTTTATCTTTCCAGCTTTATAGCTCAAAACCTGTTGGTGGGGCGGAATTTGCTCAGAGAACTTTTTTGTAGAACATTTTTTGCTCTATAAAAACTGTATACTCTTTTTCCCCCATAAAAAAAAAATTTAATACAGAAAATTCGAAATGAAGCCGAAAAAAAATCCCCGTGTTATTTGTAGGGAAATCGAATTGTTGAAAGAGCTAAACCTGTGATGCACTTTTAATTTTTTTCAAACGTCAAAATTATATATTTTCTATAAATTATTAGACTTTCAAACAGACAAAAAAGAAATATCGCCTAAAAATTAAACACCCTAATATACATATATGTATATTAAATGACTACCCTTTTAGATGGCCAAACAAACATTTTTTTTTTCGTTTGTGCAAGTACATTTTATTTTCCACTCGAATTTCCAGCAGCGCTATGTCCAGCATTGCGTTACACGTTTCGCAAATAAAAATATTCAATTAACCCATTTGTGCAAACCAATCCCGGTATGGCGGTGCACCTTCTTACCAGTTCGAGTATTTATTATCCACATTGTCGCCCTTTTCCATTGTGTTGCAGCTAAGCTATAAATACAGTTATTTGTTCGCATTTCCTATGAACACAAGAATTATTTCAAGTACTGTGGCACTCCTTCGCAGGACAATTCCAATATTTGTGGTTTTCCTCTATGCGCAATCGTAATTTGTGGGATTTAGTAAAACTAAGGCAGGGGATGTGGACGTAGAATGGAAGGAATTTTTTTTGTTTGTATTTTAGTGTTTATTCTAAAATTTATTTCGAATATAAATCCTTTAGTGGCTTTAAGAAAATTTATTTTTGAATTCAACTATAAATTAATTCAGGTAGTTTTGTGTAAGTAAGAACAGAGTTACTTTATAGCTAGTAAGGCAAATATTTCCAGTGATAGAAAAATAATGCACATTATGTGTAAGTGTGTGTGTCATACTGTATATAACGTCTTTTCGTCCTCTTTGTAAATGTTGGCATACCGTAGCATAGCTAAAGTAAATAGGAAAGATGTATTTAGTAACGAAATTCCGTCAACCTTGGGAACCATTTACTAAAATACATATTAACCTTACCCCTTCGAAAGAGCAAAAAATTATAATAATAATAATAAAGTTGTGCCTGGACCACACTGCAGAAGTGAGACTTTCGCTACATATCTAATTGGATAAATATATCGATAACAATATCGATTATTATATCAGTAATAATATCGATAAATATATCAGTCAAACTATCGATTATTATATCGATTATTATGTCGATAACAATATCGGTATTTTCACCGTTAATAATTAACGATCGATAAAAAGAACGATAAATATAACGCAAAGTCCGAAATAGTTTGGAAAATCTTGAAATGCTTCCGAGAATCCCGAAATAGTCTTGAAAATCTTGACTAATTCGCAAGAATCCACAAATAGTTTCGGAAATTCTGAAATCCTGAAATTTAAAATGACAAATTTTCCGAACAAGGTTGTGTCGTCTTAAATTTTAACAGGCTGATAAGTTTAAAATTTACTTATGCAACGGGCATTAGTCTGATAGCCAAAAACACTATCTTGATAAAAGCTCACCGTGCCTAAGAAAACGAAGTCTTAACATCAACACCCTCGACGGTGGATAAATTAAAATATTTTCAGCTTAATCTGACCATCGCCGAACAATCACCGCCAACGTGCAGCGAGTTTCTAGAGAAAGATATTTAGTCTCCAAAAATTAAGGACTTTTAAGCTTGGTATCTTACTTCTCAGCCGCTTTATGTTGCATACTTCTAGGCACATTAATTTTAAACTAATTAGGTGGTTAAAAAATTTTAAAATTCTTTTATGTATGTATGTATATCGAAACTCATTCATTAGACTATTTTCCAAAATCTGGCAATGATCAATTAAAGAAAATATTGTAATATACTTAGTAATCAGAAGATTTTAATATTCGGTGATATAGTAAACGTTCCTGATTAACGACTTAACCCGAATTATGAAAATTCTCCTAGAGTTTAAATAAACCGTTAATTGCTGGTCGTAGTTTGGTTGAGGCACAAAAATAGCATTGGCCTGAGTTGGGAAAAAAAACTTTAAAAACTCCTTCCTATTACGTTTTAACAATAAGTATTTGACACTTATTCTGAATATTATAAAAAAAATGTTAGCATGTTTGTTACATAAGAATTCCATCGTCTGCATACTTACATTGCATTTCAACGGTATGTAACTCCAAATAAATTGAAACCAAATACCTTTCTCATAAAACATTTGCCAAGCAGATGTCAGATGTTTCCATGAGTTAATTGAAAATAAATATTTGGTAGATAGATTGGCCTATTCAAATAAGTGCAAGTTAACCTTTACAACTGAATTGAAAAATGTCTACGTCTTACATTTAAATCTATAGCAAATACTTGAAAATAAATATGCTAATTTTCTTGAAAGCCTTTCGGCATTCTTGTCTTTTACTCAAATTATTTTAGTTATTTATACCTAAGTTCCTATGTATGTGCATACATAACTACATGCTAGGGTGATTCGCTCCGTTTTTCTAGTCCGGTTTCCGCCGTTTTTTGGATATCTATTAGCGGCGGCAAGAGCACTACTCAAATCCGAAAAGTGTTGCCAGTTTAGTCGGTTGCGATAGCAAACAGCCGGAGAAAATGTGGTTTAGCCGGCAGCCGATTTGTTAGCTGTTTTGCAAAAACAAACTTGCCCTTTTAGCCGATTTTGCCATAGGCCTTATTTTCTTAAAATTCAAGTACATAAGTTTCCATTGACTGCGTTATGTTTGTATATAAAATTGAAAGAAAATTGTTTCTAATTCGAAAAGTCCAAAAATACTGGGCCAATTTTTATTTTAAGCGAATATACAGTGACCTAAATATATATAAACTCGGACGCGATATTTTAGCAAGTTTTGGCTATTTTTCTTTAGTTTATTTAATGTTTATTATTTTTTATGAAAGTGTAGCTGATTACTTCAAAAAACACCACTTAAATTCAAATTTCATACTTTATGCAAAAATTATGAAAATTCTGTAAGTTTGCATTAAAATTTGTAACTTTTAATCAGCATCTTTAAAAATTTAAAATTTTTTGTATAATAAACTGCAAATTTAAAGTAACTAGCACATATAGTTGATTTTTGGCAATGTTTTTCTTGTCGGTGTTCCGCATTTTTTCCATATAAAAAAATTTTCGAACCTACTTTTTATGGTAAAAATGCGTAACACCGTCATACAAACCATGCAAATGTTACAATATAAGAAGTCAAACTTTTTCAAGAAGAAAAGAAAACGACAAGAAAACTTTTGATGTAAAGCTTAGCTACATACATATGACGACAGTTTCCTTTGTTCAACAAAAATAATTTGTAATGAATTTACCAGTCTCTGTTTTTAAGATTTTTTTAATGAATTTACTAGTCTTTCTACTTGTGATATATTTAAGTAAAACATGTGAGTTTTAGTTGAAACATTTTAGCCGTTTTTAGCCGCTTTTTTGTCCAATTTAGCCGATCGGCCCAAAAAATTCTGGCAACACTGAAACCGAATAAAGTCAGCAAAAATGCAATAGAGTATTAAAGGAAAATAAAATAAGATCAAGTGTAAACTTTTCACTGATTTTTATTTCTTCTTTTGATCTAAATAAATTTTTGAATTTATTTTGCTTTGCTCTTTTGTAAATAAAAGCTATATTTACTGTTAATAGTTTTATCGAAAACCGGTTTTGGAAAAAGGCGTATAATCGAGCACCCTACTACCTACATGCATACATTTCACCATCATTGTGCTAGGTCATTCGACCTTTGTGCAAAAATAAGGGAAACAAATAAATTTCCATACAACAAACAAGAGCTCTTTTAGGCCGTCTTTTATTCGATTGCTGTATATTTACATTTTTATAATGTTGTTGCTTTTACGAGACGTTTTTCCCTTGCGCTACTTAAAGGATGTACAAACGCACACACGTAAATAGGTAATGTACATATACATATATATGTATGTTTGTATGTGTATGTACTTCCATTCAGTCTAATATAGCGTTTATGCTGAACTTTTAATGCAAATTTCATAATTCCGCACATTGGTTTTCGCAGATTGTTCATAGTGCTGCAGTTACACATATGTTATGAAATCGTCTGTTTTTGATAAACAGTCGCGTTGCGGTCGTTCATTCAGGTCCGTATCTATCACAATCAATTTCTAAGAGGAAGAAAATTTGATAAAAACCTAATAAAAAAGGTAAAAAGAGCTTTTAAACAAAGTAATTTTTTACCAGGGTTAAGGTGAGATAAGGTCTGTTAAGGTTAATTAGGTGAGTTGAGGTTAAGGTGATAAGAGATGAGTTCAGATAAGTTGTGATGGAGTGAGTTACTTTGAGGTAAGTTGAAGTGAGGTGAGTTGAGTTGAGGTCTCCATATCTGCATCCCTTTACTTATCTTTATCATTAACCTTATTTTTATCACTATCCTTGCATTTGGTAATTAAATTTACCTTCCTCTTTGTTCTTATTTTCGCATATCTTTATTTTTAAGTTTACAGTTATCCTTTTCCTCATCTACATATTCACTTTTAACTTCATCCTTGTACCAATCTTAATTTAAAACTCATTTTAAGTACCAATACTAAATCCGTTCTTGAAATATCGACAAATGGCCCTTCCATATAAAATGAAAGAGAAAATTAATTTTCTTCATATCTGTAAATGTACATTTAAAGCTAAATTTGCTAAATGCGCATTCAACGTTCAGCATAAACGGCCTATTAGGCTTCCAAGTACTTGCTGTCCTGCAGTTTGTTCTTCAGGCTTTTCATTTGAAGTGAAAAAGAACAGCGACAGACTACAAAAAAGTGAGCTTGGTTTCACCAATATTACCTACTAATGATTTTCATAACTAATTGGCTTATATGAAATAAAGGGAGGATAAGTACTAATAATTGGCGCATTAAGGCATTGAACATCGAATGCAGACCGTCGTAATGTCAAACTGTATCGTTTTGTTGATTGAGTTGGGTCTGGAGAGCCCTCAGTGGGGCATTCAATCGTCATCTTTTACAGAACAGGCAATTGTTTGCTTTTAGGTGGACAATCTTTGATATGTATTTATTTATTTGGATGAAGAAAAATTATTTGGATAGTCATCAAATAAATGTCAGTCAATAGCAACTTGCGCGTCAATACGGCCGGATGAATAGGTACAAGCTCAATATACTTGTCACTTATATTTAGTCTGCATATTAAAACTTGACAAATGTTTATAAATTGACACGAAAAAATTTGTCTATTATTTACCCATATGTGTTTCGACAGATTTTCACCAAAAGTAATGTTGTTTTTTTTTTCATTCATTCCCAATGCATTGCTCATTCATTTCGCTACCATTACCTCAGCTATTATATTAACAATGGCTCCTTAATCCTATTCATAATTTTCCACTTAATTAATCTGGAATTCCTATGCGGCTCAACGTCCATCTAACTACACAAATACACACACATGTACCTATCGTACATCCAGTCAGCTAAACCATAATTTATTTTCATTATTCGAATTCATCGCCCTGATGTTCACATATATTCAAGCTCTGCTTTCTATGATCAATAAATCAAAAATCATACAATGCCAAAATAATGAGCGCTCACCTATTATTCTGGCTATCATCAGACTATCCTTAGAGAGTTAAAAAAAAAACATAAAATATTTTTGGTCAATGGTCTTGAAAATATTTTGGCAAATATACTCCGATTGACGGTGATTTATGATTTGGTCGTGGCATTGCGTGTGTGTGTATGTGTGCGCTTCAAGTAGATACGCATTACACACAAAAACCACTGCGGTGATTTGGGAAAATCGCTGACTGACACCACCAATGGCTGGAAGCACAGCTTGTGGTCTACATATTGTGTTTGTTGTAGGCGTGAACGCAGGAGTGGCTGTGGCATAGTTTGGTTATGACAAGCCTGTGACGTTATCTTCAGCTTAATTTCAATTATTCTAAGCTTTATTAAATTCGAAAAAAATATAATATCTAATATATATAGTATAAAGGAAATATTTTTGATAATAAATATGTATGTATAAATGTGTATGAGTAATCTCGTAACAACCAGCATGACGCACAGTTGCCCTGTAAATCAATTTAAGAGTTTGCAAACAAAGCCTTTTCAATTACTGGGCTATAATGCATATTTCATGGCAAATATTTCTTTTTTAACAAGGTGTTCGACGGGAAAATGTGATTATAAGTAAATATGAAATTTAAACTTGCACTTCAACTACATTCCAGTATTTTAATATTTAAGCCATAAATGGCATCCTTTCACTATCTGCCACCTACCCCTACCATGTCTAGTTATTTACTTAAGTCTCTGCTATTTACTGCTGGCATTAGATACATAAATTATTTGGCAGAGATTCTATTGGCGTCAGCTGCTTAGAACAGTTCTGGCTAGCCGCTGTAACTAGGCAAATTTATGGAGCGTCTGTGCATTGAGCTGCTAAAAGTAACCAAATATTTATGTGTATGCGACGCCCAAGTCAGCCGATTAACTTCCAAAATATGCAATCTAAAAACAAAAACGATAGATATTCAAAAAATGTTTGTTGGTCAACTATTTAAGCTTTTTTACAGCCACCTAAAAACATGCGCCAATATAGTTTTTATCCCCCACGGCGCCAGTTTGAGTAACTCATAAATCAGTTAAGAAGTTGTTGAACTCGTCGTTCGGGCTCAACTCAATGCGGTGCTGCTGCCCACACACCCACCCCACCAATGTGTCGGGCACTTGGTTGGCCAAGCGACATTGCACCTACTCACTCACTCACTCACTCGCCGCCTGTCCACAACAGCTGTGTGCAATGATCCGAAAAATTTGCTAATCGCTTGTGTCGGTGATGTTTTCTTGTTTTTACTACTTCCTTACTACGACGATTACTACTACAACACGCTTTTTAAATTTGTTTTAATCTAATTTTGTGGTTTAGAAATTCCAGGCACGTTTTTATTCCATCGTAGACTAAGTCAATTTTGTTATACCTATTTGTATGCCTTGCCTATTTGTTGTACATATAAATTGCATGCGCGGTAATGGCGCTGCTCAAGCAAAATAGTGGAGGAAAATTTAACAGGGGCACGCTTTCAATTTGGCGACTATGAACTTTATTTGTGCTGGTGAATTTAAATTGTTTGAGTATAACTGGATAAATTATGCGTTCGTTGATGCAGGAATTGATTTTCTTAATAGCGAAATTGCGTAATGTAATTGAAAGTATGTACGCAGGCTAGGTGCAATGGGGCGTATGAGTGATATTAAAAGGCTTTTAATTTAATGGCAAGTGCTGCTCAGCAGTTTGATGACAAATAAAATCAACAAGGAATTTTTAGCAAAAAAAAACACCGACTTAAAAAAAAAAATATATATATATATGTATATTTCATGATCCAATGATCGGATCTATAAACCAAATTAGTATGGGACTACCTCTTGGACACTACCTTTCCGATGCAAAGAGAATTATCGAAATCGGTTGACGGTCCAAAGTCATGCGGTAACATACATAAACAAAAAAAATATTCCGACAAACTGATAACTTCCTCCTTTTTTGGGAGTCAGTTAATAAAACGAATGATTTTTTAGAACTGGCATTACATAGTGATAAGAAAAGATCGACTAAGCGGTTTCTTAAATACGTTCAGGGGCGTTTTAAGGACGGGTGGGTGTAGATATGTAGAGGGGTTTCGGCTAAATTTTTAGTCCCGATCTCGCCCATCCCGACGTTTTTCTAAATTGTGGTTCCAGAAATCTATCACTAAATTCAATATTCCGAAACGATGTCAGTTCCTGGCTATGAATATTGAAACGTTTTATATGGCTCTGAAATTTTCTTATTAAGGCCTCCTTATTCGTCCCGATTTTTACCTAATTACCAGGGCTAAATAAGACTGAATTTAAAAGCCCAACTCAAAAGCAATACTCTTTATATGGAAAACAGGGATTCAACCAAAAAATTATAAATAAGCACATTGGACTTTTAAGGAATTCTTACAGATACAGAAAACTCTTCAGGTATTCGCTAATAAATTTACTTGCACAATCCCAGTTACACGTACATATTTAACCAAATTTTTCCAAAATTATTTCACGTGTTAATAAGTTAGAATTGTTTAATTATGCATACCTTTTTTTAGAAAATACGTCTACACGCAGTTCTTTATTTATTTTTCTAACATACCCTAAATTCCAACAACGTTTGTGTGTAGATGCGTACACTCCGCGCAAATAAAGAGTATCATAATTTTGAACATTAAAACCAACCTGTCCGCAAGTCCGCATTAGTTGAAGTATGTAAATGAATAGTTAGGGATGTCTAGCTGTACGCTTTAGAATATTTGCGGCTGTCATTATCATTGTCTACTTTACTCTACCGTTTCCTTCGCCAATATGTATGTATTATTTATGCGGAAAAGTTTGTCAATTTTCGTTTGTGGGAATGCGTAAATATGCGACATTTACGCCTGTACGCAGTTAAACGACATACATACTTTTGTCTTTATGCCTTCTATAAGCTCCTAAAACAAATGTGTGCTTTGTGGGTGTGGCTGATGTGTAAAATATTAATATTATTTGTTTAATGGTTGAATGTGCTATGTATGAGCAAAGCTGTACCCCAATGGTAGCAGCTAAAATGTTTGTGAGCTATGATGGGCAGTTAAGAAAAATAATTGCCACAAAGTTTTCATATAGACGGACACTTAAGTAGGATAAAATGACAGTATGAAAAAGAGATGGGAAAGAAAGGAAGAACTATTTGCGTGTGTACCCTGAAAAGAAAATATCCGCCGGCCAGCAATTGAGTTGAATAAGTCTTGGAAGGACTGGTTGGTTTTCTCGTTGCTCGCAAGGTAAAAAGATGAAATTTGAAATTTAAATAAACTTGTTCCTCTGCCAAAACATTTCAGCTTTTAACTATATAATACACCCCGTGTCCAACTTTTTGTTATTTTTATTTATTTTGCTGACGCATTGTGCATTTGTTCCATACAAAGTATGTCCAACGATTTTTTTTTTTTTAAATGGAATAAAATGTGCAACACCTTCTACAAAGAAAAAAATTGTCAAAAAGCAACGGCAAGTCCTAGCTATTTTTATACCCGAGCGCACTTGTGCACAAGGGTATATTAATTTTGTTCACATAACGGTTGTTTGTAACAGCCAAAACGAATCGAGATAGATATAGACAAATGTATACATAAATGATCAG
>NW_016157738.1:30202-86963 GCF_001687245.7 Rhagoletis zephyria | reverse complement strand
TTTTTTTTAATTTTTTTACTATTGTTATAATTTTATTTAATTTTTATTATTTATTTGAATTTTTATTTTTTTGTTTAATTTTTATTTTATTTTTTAATTTTTATTTTATTTTTAAATTTTATTATTTTTTTAATTTTTTGATTGCATGTTTTATTAACTTTTTCTTAAATTTTTGTTTTTAATTTTTTTTTATGTTTTCCAAACAAGTTGAAATCATAACAACATAACATAAACAATGTTTTCGGCGCTGAAATACGCTTTGGAACTGTTTTCTCGCATTC
Organism: Rhagoletis zephyria; assembly: GCF_001687245.7. Lineage (NCBI taxonomy): Eukaryota > Metazoa > Arthropoda > Insecta > Diptera > Tephritidae > Rhagoletis > Rhagoletis zephyria. The sequence goes on along the minus strand of NW_016157738.1, from coordinate 86,682 downwards.
AATCAGCTTTGCGCTCTGACCAGCTCGGCGCCCACTATGACCTGTTCGCGCTTATTTGTACTAATTTGTATAGTACCAGTTTTCTCGCATTGGTTCTCACAATAAGCGTCAGTCGGCTCGGCTCGGCAACAAGCGGCCACTCTGTTCGCGCCCTAATTGTCATAACAATATTTTCCGGATATTTGTGTGGTAACTTACTAATTGTAGGCAATAAACGACGTTGATGAGAGAATAATGAGTAAATGGGTATACATAGTACTTACCTCAATGCGGCGTACAATTAAAACAATAAATCCATATACATTCAGTATATTTATTGCATGCCAAATGATATACATGTACGCAATACAACAATACAGGTTAAAATATCACCGCTAATTGATTGGAACGCTAAAGCGCTAAGCTTTACTTTGTTTAGTTATTAAATAAACCAATTTATGTATATGTATGTATGTATATTTAACAGTACAAATTCCTTTGCGCAGAATGCGAACATCAAGCAGTTTAACACCAACTTTTGAATATGAACTATTGATATGTAAACATTTTATGGCTAAATTTTTCTTTAACTCAGCTAACAAATTTTAAGTGCTTCTTAAAAATGTCCTAGACGACTTCAGGGCTATTCGAAGACCATTTGGGGAATATTTCTGGACCATTTCGGGACTAGTTCAGAACTATTTCAGAAACATTACGGGATAATAGGTGGAAGTGATGAAAAAGTCGTATACTAGTTCCTACAAAATGAATAAATTATCCATTGGAAAATATCTATAAATTAGAAGCTTTAAAGAAAGAAAGATGGAGAAAGAAAAAGAAAGCACAGCAGAGAAATGACTGGCTTATCAATTTAATTAAACTGCAATTTTCAAACAGGTGGCAACTCTCTATTTTTTTCTTTCTATATTTTAAGTTAGAACTCTAAAATTACATCGATGAAAACTGCATTCATTTTCATGCATTAGTATTCGAGTGATGGGCATACAAACATACATACAGACAGAAAAAAAATCCTAAAATTCTTGATTTGGCATCTGTTGCTCTAACATGGGGGGTGTATGTATATTAATTTTTCTTTAATATCTTTTATGTACAGACATCGGCCTGTTACAGTTTTATTATATGTATAGATTAATGGCTTTGGTATCGCAGAGCTAGACATGCGCTTATAAGCCTCTTTCAACTTCAAATAGCATAATGAGGGTCCACATAGTAGGAGTCGACAGCAGGATAAAATAGTACATATACGACATTTCAGCAACCGCGATGTGCAAAGTAGAAAAAAATACTAAAATAAAGGAATGAGCAGAAAAATAAAATGGCACCACACCACAAAGACACTTGGCGGCTTGGCATCATAGTAAGTAAAATTTATTACTTTGCGCTCAGCTGCTATTTTTACTGTTATATTTGCATAAGCGACACTGCGCCTGATTCACTGTCACTGTCAGCGGTATAGTTGGCACATGCAGTCGGTTGAAACGAAGAGTGTAAAATGACTTTAACTATAAATGAGAATTACGATTGAAATAAAAGAGACTGTGATTTAACATCTATTTTGTCCAAAATATTTGACATTTCTTTTGTTCAAAGACCTGTTTGGTCTCGTTCATTGGAAATTTCTTTTAGGTTGAGTTATTCAAGCTGGCTTTTGATCACGCACAGGCTAAAGTGAATAGCACCCAGACTTTCCATTCGAGTTTCCGAAAGCGCCGGACACAAGCATAGAAAGTATTGGAAAATTTTATTGGCTCGTAGTTGAAGCCTGCTGACATATATTAATTTTAGAGCCATTTAAATTCTCACTGAATGCACGTTTCACGGATTTTCTCACCACAAAACCTTTTAGGGATGAAACGATACCATGCAGGTATCGATACTTGAAAAATATCGAGTCTAAAGTATCGATACCTACTCATATCCATACTTTTGGCTGTGAAGGCATTCCGTATGAACTAAATAAGTAAGTTAAATTAATTTTCTTGAGTCTGTACAAATGTACAGATCGTGTGATCGATGCATACGAATGTTTCCCGAAGCCAAGTTTGCCTTAGTATCAGATTTCTATACGAGTATTTGTTCTTCGATACCTACTCAGTACTTGGTATTGAACGAAAAGTATCGAGTGTGTATTTACTCGTATCGTTTCACCCCTACCTCTACCGGGTATAATGGCCTTAGGCATTAGAGATGGATATATATATATTTGTTTTTTAATTTTTCCGTTTATTACTTTAAAAACTTCTATGCAATAAATAATTCTGCAAAATATTAATATTCAGTTTTAAATTTTATTTTCAGGTGATTTAAAACCCTCTATCATTGTGGTAAGTTTACCTTTATATATTTTACTCATACTACTCGATTCACCATATCCCATGTCAAATCCAAGCTCTGTGGACGGGGAAATTGAAAATATTGGACCACCACCATCTCACCTGAGATAGCTAATGGTTTAACAGAAATTATAACGACAATTGGAAATAATCAGATGCTTTCTCAATCAAGCCATATTAGAAATATTTTGGATTGCACTTTTTAAAGTGTTTTATATAGATAAAGCAAAGAAATTTCAGGCGCAATACGCGCAATTTTCAACAAACAAATTTCTGCAACAACTTTTCATTAATTCATTTGTGGCGCTTAAACCCTCCTCTATTTATACTCAGTTTTCAGTTACAAGCACTCCTTTTGTGATTATTATTATAGCTCGCAATGACTTGCACACACACACACACACTAAATCTTATATGCACTCATGCATCAAGTACGCTCTTTCGCTGTGGGTGACGCTGTTTACAATTACTTTCGCAAATAAAAACAATTACCTTGTGCAAACAATGAGAAATTCAGACAAATTTTTCCGCTTTCATTTATTTAATTTTATTCGCTTCTTTATTTTTTTATTTTATATAAAAAACTACATACATATATTTACATATATATATATACATATATAAGTATTCTTTTTTATAGCAATTTTTTCATTGTCTTCTCTTCTTCATTGCCTGTTGTCTGCTCTTGTCCTGTGCTTTGGGCATGCCGCCGCTCAGCATGGCGTATACGCTACATTTAATTTAATATTGCCAAAGTGCGCGCGCGGCACACAATCACATTCATGCCTGGCAAACTATGTGTTTACTGTTTTTACCCCCCTTCTTTTTCTTGCTTTTGCATGTATTTGAAGTGGTATTTTACTTAGCGTTGACGCTGCTGATGACGTCGTTGGTAGGGGGCGGGAAGTGTGAAAAGTTGCAATGCCAAGCGCATATTTTACACATTTCCAATGTTCGGCCAGGAATGGCTACGAATAAAAAAATGCATTTGATTGCAACGATATGAAAATAGTACTGAGCTGGTGTGTGGTGAAAAGTTTAAATAAAATATTTTATTGTTAAAAAAAAAAAGTTGTTGAATTGTATCAGTTTGCCTGCACTGTGTTGTTTGTCGGTTGGCACACACAAATGCTCTTGATTGCAATCAGTGATGAGTGGGAATGGATCGCATTTTCAGATGGACAAAGTAAATACTTAAGCATGCAATTTGCATGAGCTGCCAATTACAAAGCAGTGGGCATTTTACTAAGTACAAATTAAAAATAAATATTTGAATTTTTTTAATATGTATGTATATAGGGTGTCAAAAAAAGGTCGGAATTTGAATGCTCTCAACCCCTAGCAGTGTTCCATACCGCAAAAAGTTATACCCCTGTTCTTATTTTGAAATCAAAAAATATGTAGAGGTCGATCAAACCGAAAAACTCAAAGGGAAAACACAGATTTCGTAGAAATGTTATAGAATTCTTTAAAATCAATATTTTTCGATCGGAAAACTCTGTTTTTCCCAATACGCAATTAATTATTTAACCTTTTTGTGTTCTTAGCTATTTTTTATAGGACGCTTAAAACCTCTAAAAATGCCGTAAAAATCGGTTGTATTAAAAAATGTTAAAATAAATAATTAGGTATAATTATTGGCAGTATCTTGAAGAGAAACAATATTGATTTTTAAGAATTCTATACCATTTCTACGAAAAGTGTTTTTTTCTTCATATAAAATACACAGAAAACGTTGAGCGCTTTGAGCGACCTTTAAATATTTTTTGATTTCAAAATAAAAAAACAGGGTACAATTTTTCCGGTATGGAATAATTCTAGTGGTGAGTACATTAAAATTTCAACTTTACTTTTCACATTCATTTTTGGACCATCCTAATTTACATACAGTGACTCAAATAACTGACCGACCACGTGTAGTTCCTTTTTTTTAATTCATAATATTTTTCGAATTAAATTTTTTTGTAGTTTTTCTAAAAAATTATTGTCCAAGCTTTAACTAAAATAATATAAATAACAGTTTCAAACTTTATAAAAAAATATAAGAAAATTGAAAAAATTTTTATAAAAGATTCATATTTTATATCTGAATCTTCAGAACATTTTTAGGTATGCAGTTTTATAGACCATGCAATTTGAGTCTCACGAAGTGAAAGTTTCAAACGGCTAAAAAATTCCCTTGAATTTTGAGAATTCTTGGTTAAAGCTTGGACGGTATTTGTATAAAAAAAAAAAATATAAAAAAATTAGCTCGAGAAATATTTATTACGAATATTTAACAAGTAAAACATTAGACGGGCGGAGCCGAACATTAAATATCCGGCGCAAGTATTAAGTATAGTTTTTTTCACATTTCCCAAAACTACCGCTACATGTTAAGCAGGGGTTGGTTTACCTCTATTTCAAATATCTTCCATAGAACGTTCAGTTAGACATAACGAGATAAACTTATATAGGTATTTGTGGCCGGTATCACGCCTATTTCCCAAAATTCCATAATAATGTTACTTCTTTTCAATGCTCATAATCAATGCCAACAAATGAATACAAAAAATTTTCGAAAGTAGAGCCAAATGATAGATTTAGACGAACACGAATACGTAGATGAAAGCGAAGTCGAATATGAAGACGAATACGAAGACGAATATGAAGACAAATACTTTTTCAATACCATTCCTATTATCACCACCATAGCTATTTGCGTTAGCATTACCATTACTAATACCATTACCAGTATCATTACGTATACGAAAATGATTACAAAGCCAAATGCTATTAGTTACTGAGACCTAAGCTGACGAAGAACATAAAACAGCAGAGCACGCGTTTGTATACTTCTACTTTGTTTCTATTGCGGCATAATTTTCCTTTCTGCCACTGAGCAGTCTTTTGTTGCTATTGTAAAACAATTCCGTTTGCTCGTTATATTTTTTGTTTTTTTTTTTGTTTTTGTTTTGCTGCTGTTGATGTACACTTGATTTGTCATATGTCGGTCGTGATTGCTGTGGTAATAAATTAGATTTAGTATGTGCCTTTCTGCGTTTTCACTGCTGATTAATCAGCCTGTTTGATGTTTTTGATGCATTGGGTAGCGGTTTATTTTTGTCACTTTGTTTATATTTACCATACATCAACAACTAACATTTGTGTTGACCTTCATTTTCATTGTTGAATCTCTTTATTTTTAGAAACAAATTTTAAAGTTTTGAAATTTTTTTCTGTTGCCCGTATAATCTACATACATATGTACATGCATACATATTTGCTACAAAGCTAGTAGGTATAAAAATATTGCGCAGTTCGCTCGAATTTTGTCATACCTTTTAACACCAATTCGCATGATCTTTTCCCCAACAAATGTCAGATTATCTACGATCCATAATGCAAATTTCTTTCACGCCACTTTTTCACGCAGTATTACAATATTGTTTGCATGTAATAGATCCTTGAATCTTATGGTGGCCATCCGTACTTTATTTAAAAGGAGAGGCTATTTTCTCATGATGCTTTACTTATTTTTCAAAATATCTAGTTTTCCTTTATTTCAAAGCTTTTCCTTTGAAAGTACTTTTTTTATACGATGTCAGACAGTAAGGTATTTCATATATATGCACATATATACCTTACCTTACCAGCCTAGTAGATACAAATTTTAAAGAAAGCTAGGAAGTAAAGAAACTCCTAATTTAAGAAATATTTCCAGATCGTTTCCTTGCATTCTTACATAAAGTCCATGATGTGAATGGGGCACGTCCTTCACCCATCTGTTTAATGGACGAAATCTATTTTTTTATGAAATTTAATGTGTTAGTAAACATTTTTTCCCAAGTGGGTTGGCTAAAAAAATCTTGGCCATGATATTTTTAATTAAATATTAAAAATTATTATTTTTTTCGGGTCTCCTACCCTCGGCAAAACACGGTTCTCAAAATTATAAATTTGAAACTTCCTGCTTATTGTACTAAAATTAAAAAAAAAAAAAAATTTAATTTTTATGCAAATTTTTTGAATTGTTATAAAGTTTGAAAATTGGAGTTATACGGGTTTTGTTACAGAATATGCTATATTTTTGCAAAGAATTTATGAATAATAAATAAAGCAAGGAAAAGCTGTCAATACTGAGGATCAGAATGGGGCGCTATTCAAAAGGCCGGCACTATATTTAAGCCGCAGAAAGTTGGTATTGATGAGCGATAACAAATCCTGTCAAGCGCCATCCCCTATCCAAACTGTTTTCTATTAAATTCTTTTCCGTAGTAATTGCTAATGCCTCTTTCGCGCTCTGAGTAATTTACTAAATTACTTTTTCATCGCTCACTCGCATATGCACCAACGTCACGCATAAAATCATTTCCGCTAAAAGCGCAAACAAATGCACAAATGATTTCGACAAAATGATGGCAATCAACAAATTGCATTACAACAACAAGTAAGCCACTTATACCCGGGCAACAAAGCTTGCTGCTGAGCAGCAAATTACAAATCAAAGCAGTCGGAGGGGAGGTAACAGCTGTAACCGCAGCAGCGAATAACGACTACTGCAACCGGAAAAGTGGACTATACAACAACAATAAAAAAAGCGATCAGCAATCAACGGCAACTATCAAAGTCATCAAATGGTGCACCGCAAATGAAACGCTTGGCATGAGCTGGAAAGGCGAAGAGGGAGGGAGCAGTCCACTAAGAATCCACGCCACCACCCCAAAGTCGTATTTCATATGCGCAAACATCAGCAGCGCAGACTATGCGGATAGAAAAAATGGCAACCGGCATGCAGCGACAATTTAGTAAATTGGTTGTAAGCAGCGGTGACGGCTGCAGTGGCAATTGCAACGACACGATTGATACATTTGTCAAATTGCGGGGCGAACACTTTTGGGTCGCATATTGGCTGGCAAATAAATGCAGTGGCACGCACACACACACATGCACGCAAGCGAATGTTTGCATGCATTTGTCACATGAATTGTATGCACGCGGCATATTCTCGTTTGCACCACAACAGCACGTGCCACTTGCCACATGCCATATATGGATATATCCCATATCCCACATATGTATCTGCGTTTTCGTTTTCGCATTGAACTCATTTTAGCATTAGAGCTCGGCTTTCAAACAGCCACGCCACTCAAAATTTCGCACATTTAGCCCCACTCACCTGCTTGCAATGTAATATTGCGGCTTTTTTTTTTTTGTTGCAAGTATCGTTGCATTTGGGGCACTTGTAACTAGGTGGCAGTTGTGTTGGCACAACGAAAAGCTTACCAAAGCTCTCGCTTGCATGCAAAGACACTCCCATCGGCGCGCGCGTAGTGGCGGCTCACGTGTGCTCTACATGCATATACATAGTGTGTGTATGTATGTACATAGGTGACGGCTTTTGTTTGCTGCATGCACTGAATTAATATTTTGCATGTCGCTTTACGGTTTCGTCACGTCACTCAACGCCACTCATTGCCGGCCAAACAGCCGTCATAAATGTCATAACTCAGCACGCGGCATGTGGCATGAGACGTACGTACATACGTCCGTCGTACTCGTACATACTATTTGCAGCATGTTGATGTGTGTATATTAGGCTGGGGCAAAAACTCATGTGAAAAAGTAAAATCAGAGTTTCAATGCTCTCACAGCCTAGTATTGCTCTATATCGGAAAAATATTCGCTTGTTTTTTTTCGATTGGAAAATATTGACTTTTAAGAATTCTATACCATTTCCATGAAAAATTGTTTTTCCATGTAAAATAGAGGAAAATTTGAGCGCATTCAGCGATCTCTAAATATCTTTCCATTAAAAAAAGCAGTATTATAATTTGTGTGGTATAGAACAATCCTAGGGTGTGAAGGCATTTAAATTCCGACTTTACTTTTTTTTTTTGGACCACACTAGTGTACATACATATATAAGTTCAAGTGACCGTTAGCCGTTGGTTGCCTGGGTGACGAACTGGCATTGTGTGCGCGGTTTTGATTTCTGTTCATGAAATTCAAATACATACTACCTTTGCATGCCACTAATTTAATTCAATTCGGAGGGGGTAGGCCAGGGGGTAAGCCGGGCAATGCACCATGCCATGATGACTGCCAACCCGCTCATACATACCGCAAAGTAGAATTTTTAAAGTTTGAAAATTTTTAATGTTTTTGAAATTTACTCCACTCAGCCAGACTGATTTGTTCAAACAAAGCACATCTCACAACCGCTAGATGGCGCGCTAGCTCTACCTCTTCCCCCGATCAAGTTTGGTTGGTTTATTTATAAAAGTCAGTTGCATAACCCGTAGTAAACTTTGGTTCTCAAGCACCTTCTTAACTGCAAAAAGTATACGCATGAGTTAAAAAATTAAAGGTCTTCAATAACTGTTATCTAAGACATTTAATATAAAAATCAAAAATAACTGGTATTTACAAATTATTTAGATAAAAATCATAAATAATTGTTATTTTGTATTTGTAAAATAAAAATCAAAAATAATTTTTTTTTTTCATAAAAATTACAAATAAAAACTTATTTTCAAATTTGAGTCTCGGTGAAAAAAGAAATCGATTGGTATGTATCACATAGTTGAGGAACATTTCGTTCATAGTTAATTTTTCAATGACCGTTCTCATCGGTAACTGTTTTATTCGGTCCCTAGGATGTATGTACATAAATAAGTTAGTAGATTCTTCAATGATTATTTATTTTGCAATATTATTTAATTATTTGTTTATGTTTTGCTTTTTTATTATAAAAGTTTATCAAAAACATTTGTTCTTTAATGAATTTTTATTCATGTAGTTTTTTTTAAGGAATCGACATCGGCATCGGCCGATTCTTTGCCCTCCGCTGATTAATCGACATCGGCATCGGTATCGGCTAAAAATTGGGAATCGGTCGAACTCTAATACGGAGTCAACCAATGGTAATAGCGCTCTTGTAAATGCTACTTTTCTGGAGCGTTCTAATACATATATGGTACATACGAGTACATAGATACAAAAAGGTAGCAATTACATATGCAAATACATATCGTGTAATAGCGCTGTAAGCTGCGTAATAATAATACCATACCATCTATTAGTTGGTGTGTTTGTGGGGTAGCTTTCACACATACATAATTGTAAGCATAAAATATATTGAAAGGAAAGTGATCATTATTAAGACTTACGACGTCTTTAAGAAGTCACTAGAAAACTTTTCCAATTCCCATTACAAAAATCGATTGCCGTCATTAATTAAATGAATTCACTTTTGCATTGCGAAAACCGACTTAGCGACCTCTAAAAGTAAAGTAGCGTAGAATGGCAAAAGTTTTACACAATGAGAAGTATTTAAAGACGAATTCCATGTAATGCCACGCATAATTACGTTCACGTTCACATAAGTTTTGTGGGCAGCCACTCTAACCAGCCACGCCCCGAAGTAACAATCGCAAAAAGGAAAACAAAGCGCTACAGAGCCTTGTAAATGCAAAGTATTCGAAGAAATAAACAAGTAAAGGCAGGCATAAATAGACACGCACACTCATATAGTTACCTCCATATCTATGCGTACAAATATATATAACATAATATATATTAGGGTGCTCCTTAAGGTAAATATCAACATAATAGGGCACTACTTTATTTTGTTTTTGTTAATATGAATTTGCCGTATTTACAACAAACACATTATTTCGACATAATTGTCTTTGCAATATTGTCCGGCGTAAACGCGCCGTAAGCTCTCGGTTCATACGGGCAAAATTTGACTTAACCCAGCAGAAAATCTGAATTTGCTCCTTGTGTGTTTACAAATGAACTAGTTCAGGACTATTTCGCCACTAGTTCGTAACCTATTCAAGACTAGTTGAGGACCATTTCCGGGTTTGTTTGAGATCGTTTCGATACCGCTTCGGCACCTGTTCAGGACTATTTGAGGACCGTTTCCGGACTAGTTTGAAATCATTTCGGGACTGTTTCGAGACCTGTTCAAGACTCTTCGAGGACCATATCGGATCTGGCTTGGTCTCCTTTCGGGACTAGTGCACGACTACTTAAGGTCCAATTTAAGGACTTATTTTGGAGCATTTCGAGACTAGTTCAGGACCATTTCAAGATTAGTTCAAACCCATTTTGCGTCTAACTCAGGATCAGTTAGGGACTATTTCAGGAGTAGTTCGAAATCAATGTGAGACTAGTATTATTATTATTATTATTAGACTAGTAAGAGATCATTGCAAGACTTGTTCGAGATCATGCCATGAGGTTAGTTCTGGAGGACTAATTTTGTACGTTGTACCAAATAAAGAAGTGCCTTTATTAAATAAAAAAAGTTTAGATATTTAAGGACCACCCTAATAATATATGTTCTTGGAAAGAAAAGTGAAACTTAACCAAAGTGCAATTAAATACACGACAACACAGTCGGGAGCGACGTTGGCGGCTCATTAGTGCAGAGATGTGCCTTGAAAACTTACAAATTATGCCTCGAACAACAATGACGAACGACAGCAGCAAAGCAAGCAAATATGTAAAACAAAGGAGGACAGTCGAGAAGGGCAGGCAGAGAAGAAAACCAAATATAGGTTAACATGAAAATGAAAGTAAAATTTTATCAAACAAAAGAGTAGAGGCGCTAATTGTTACTTGAATTGTTGTTTTTTGTTTTTTTTTTAAGGAACATAAAGAAAAAGCTTCTTACTAGCAGCAGGACATCAAATATGGACAAAGACTGTGCGCTAACTTCGGTCAGGTGCAAATGAATGGCTTTGGCACAAAAGGCTGCTAGCAAGTATCTTTGAAAGGGTCCCTTTATGCGCTGCTGCTGTAAGATTTATTTTTCTCAAGCGCACATTTGTTTACTCCTAACCTACATAGGTACACAGTTGTCACGTGCCAAGCCAATGTCCTGGAAGTGTCAACAACACCTTTGCTCAAATGCCTTTTGTTTGGAAATACTTATATTTTTCCCCTTTTTCCTTTTACCTTTTTCATTACCAAAGCTTTGCTTGCATAATTTGTACGGCGTCCTCTTTACATTTTCCATTTTCACTATCTCTTGAGAGCTCTTCTTTCACTTGAAGAGACACACATTTATAGCTGCTTTGAATTTTTCAGCTCATTGTTTGCTTAAAAAAAATAATGATACACGCATATGCTGGCGCTTGTGTGCTTACGTATGTAAATATGTTTGCTTTTAGTAGCTCATTTCGCATGTGACCCAATTTTTTCGCCTTTGAAAGGATGCGATTCTTTTGCACCGGATATTTTACCTGTAAGGGAATTTTTGTTATTTAACAGTGTGAGAAGTAGAATAGGTCCAGAAATGGTGCACCTGGAAGCGGTTGGGACGGGAACACCTAATTTCAGCACATGGCATTACATGGCAAAATATCACGTGATATAATATCACATGACACGAAATCACATGACATAGTATCACATGACATAATATCACATGAAAAACTATCAGATGATATAATATCACATGACACGAAATCACATGACATAGTATCACATGACATAATATCACATGATATGATATCACATGACATGAGATCGCATTACACGACATCACATGACATGACATACTACCATCTCACAGTAACATCTCATAACATCGCTCATCTCATCTCAACTCACCTCAAGTGTCACATTCAGATACAGCAAACTTTGCATAATGATATTTTATTTTTATTTATTACTTTGCAAAAAAAACTCATCAACTTTTATACTATACATACACTACTATACATATAAATGCACTATCCTCCCACACAGTTGTTCAAAAAAAGGAACGCAATATTTAAAAAAAAATCAAATTTTTCTTTTATTTAATACTAGCAAATACCCGGCGTGCTTCGCTACGTCTTAGAATTGTTTTTGTGCTGTTGCTCCCTCTCACTACATCCAAAAAAAAACGTTTAGTTCCTTTCGTTTAGAATGTAGACAACGCATCCTATTTTCGCAGGAAAGTCAATTTAAAATCTAATATCGACTTCAAGTCTACATACCACATCAAGAAGGTATTTAGCCAATATTTGTAACTTTTGGTAATGCGCTCAAAATGTTTAAAGACACTGACATATTTACAACATTTTGTTGAAAGTTCCATGTGAGCACCATGTTCTAAGAAATAGTTTTTGACGAACGGAGAATTTGGAATTAATTGGCTCTTGAAGAATGTGTGCGATATCTCAAGTAGACCTGCAAATCCTACATACGAACCACACTCAATAATTTCTCAAATGTAAATTCAGCGACACCATGATGGGATTCTTTTTTTTTGTTTTTTTTTTTTTTATAAATGACACAACAAAATTTGAATCAAATCGACTGATAAATATGAATTTTGAAAAAATGTGAACTGTCCCCAGCGTGCCAATTGCTCATAATTATCCACTATCCACTATTTAAAAGCCAATTTAGGCTAAGAGCTTCGAGCAAAGCGCCGATTTCAAACGCATATGTTTCAATGGGAGAACGCACAGTGAAGAGCAAAGCGTGCATACACGTTTGTAATTAAAGCTTTGCTCGATGCGAACTTATGCTTTGCTCGCCGCTCCAGTATGCTTTGACCCTTAGTCCCCAAACTCATAAATAAATACATATCGGTTGCTTAGAGTGAAATGTTTCTAGGTTCATTTTTACAAATTTTACAGAAGCGGGAAAAACTTTCTGTAGCCATTTTTTAAGTATATTACCAAACTTGGCATATTTACAATGTTTTGTGTGTTTAAAGTAAAGAAAAACTCCATACGAATCAGATGATTCGATGCTAAATAAAAGATGTCGTTTTAGTTTGGCCTTATCGAATTTGTCGTGCCTTTTTCGGGTACACCGCTCTACCTCGGGCATTCACTTGAGCGCGTTGCTCTTCGCTTTGATTTCTTCTCCTTATTGACATTCGATGTGAATCAAGCGTATGCCTGCCAACCGTATTACGTCTGCGTAGTGGAGGCATTTTCTAAAGTATTCTTTTCGAATTAATGTAGCAAATCGATTGAATTAAATCTTGAAAAAAGACACAATGTTGTTGTCAATGTTTTTTAATAATTGTAAACATTCGCCAGCTGTTTCTGTTTATTTATTAGTAAAACGCGGGACTGCCAATCTTGCGGCAAAACAATAATAAAAATCCAAAAAAACACGTAAAGCCAAACAGAATTAATTGCAAAACGTGCAATGATACACACATTAAATTTCTTATGTGCACCCTCCACACAGACCCCAATCACTTCTAAAAATTTCATTTTATGAGCACCCTCCACACAGACCCCAATCACCCCTGAAAATTTCATTGAAATCGGGCAAGCCGTCTAGGATTGATAGAAATCTCTTATGTGCACCCTCCACACAGACCCCAATCACTTCTGAAAATTTCACTGAAATCGGGCAAGCCGCCTGGGAATGATAGAAATCCGAAAAAAACACGTAAAGCCAAACAGAATTAATTTTTTTTTTTTGTTTTTGAAAAACGTGCAAAGATACACACATGAAATTTCTTATGTGCACCCTCCACACAGACCCCAATCACCCCTGAAAATTTCATTGAAATCGGGCAAGCCGTCTAGGAATGATAGAAATCCGAAAAAAACACGTAAAGCCAAACAGAATTAATTTTTTTGTTTTTGTTTTTGCAAAACGTGCAAAGATACACACATGAAATTTCTTATGTGCACCCTCCACACAGACCCCAATCACCCCTGAAAATTTCTTTGATATCGGGCAAGCCGTCTAGGAGGAGTATGCGAACAGGAAGTTTTGCCACTTAATTTTATATATATAGATTTATTATTTTTTTTTTACAAAAGAACAGCTCATTATCTAACAAAAATCGTACAAATTCATAGTTTAAACTTTGTGAAAAAATTATGAAAATTCTGCGAAGTTGCATCTAAATGTTCAACTTTTTTGCCAAAGAATCGTTGCAAAAGAATTGTGTTGATTTTTAATAACGTGTTTTTTTTAAGTATCACACACTATAAAAAAGTCGAATATACTTTGTATGGAAGAAAATGCATAAAAAAAATTGCAAAACTCATAACGAATTTTTCAGCAACTTCAAACTTGCACTTTGTTATACCTAAATTTAATAGACTAGAAAACTGCATACTCAAAAAATTCTGAAAAATTAAATTAAAAGGTTAAAAAAACTAGATGTAACTTCTCAGAATATTTAATTTTTGCACAAAGTTTGAACTATGAATTTATATGCTTTTTGTTAGATAATGAGGCAATAAATATGTATGTAGATACTTTGCTACGATAAAACTTAAACTAAAATTTACAGCCGCAACTTTTAACATCCGTTTAGTTAAGCTTCTCTTTGGCGCGCTGCAGCATCAGTCTTGATATATTCTTGTAGGGCACCTCGAAGAACAGGGTGAAAATTGTGCAGAAAAAGTAAAGAACAGCACAATAGCCAATATAATCACTTAACTGAAAATTAAAAAAAAAAATAAAACGAAGGAAAAAAAATTGGAAAAAAATTTAGAAACAAAACAAAAAAGAAATATTTTAATCATCAACTCACGAATCTTAGCGGCGTCATGTTGATACTCGCATTGCCAAATCCTGTCACTAATGAAATATTCATTGGATTCATCAGAAACAAAGCGTAGGTGATCTGATTGAATTTTTTGAAAATTGGATTTTCCAAAGCGCCAAAGAACCACTTTACACTACCGGCGGCATTGGCAAATATCAAACAACAGACACTCGCTGAAAACAGCAAACGTTGCAGCACCAACAACACAACGTAGTATAAAATCGAATACCCAGTAGCGATTGTTGTATAATTGCAAATGAAGAATACGATAATCGCCAAATAGCCGAGAAACTCTTGCAACGATTGATTCTGAAAGAAACCCGCATAGCGTTGATGCTTTTGATTTTGTACGAAAAACCAGCCAGCTACACCGCCAATTATGTAAGCGAAAACGCGTGACAGCGGATGCATGTAGAGCTCGGTGAAAACGGACGAGGTGCTTTCCCAAGAGTACTGGAAATTCATGGTCAGGCCGATGTAGAAGGTGTACACCAAATTGGCTGCTAAAATGCAGAGCGTAAGCGCTTTTGCCACTTTCGGATGCCTGGAGAGTGATGAGAGACGTAAAGTGGTTTAATGCGTGATATTTTCATATAAATATATACACATATGCACATTAGGGTGGTCCTTAAAATACATACAAAACAAAGACATCCACGAAAATTTCGAAATTTTAAACAAATTGTTGGCGGTCGAGACCAGTTTTTTTTTAATGTAAAAAGCCTACAAAATATTGAATTGAAATGTACCATATTGTTCATAAATTTTAAGGATCACTCTAATGTGCACACATACGTATGCAGCCTACATACTTCACATAAACGAAGAGTAAAATTGTGCTAATTATGAAAAATTGCATATCACATGCCGAAGACCAGGACCAAAACATGCACATATCCTCGTGATTGAAGAGATTTTGTATGAAGAGAGCATTGCGCCACCAATACAATTCACATTTCTCATATACGCGATGACTAAAATGGAAAACTGATAGATCGTCCATCATACGAGATCCAGCATCACTCATGCAGATGGCAATTAAATAGAGTGGGCCCAATCTATGTACAGTGCGAAAGAGAAAGAAAAGAAAAAGAGTTATTACTTGTATTGTATCATTAATATATCTTGAAACTTAAGGGTCTTAAATAAATAGAAAAAACGATAGAATTTCGACAGTAACTGGCATTCTTACATAGTATGTATATATAAATACGACACAATAAAATTTTGAGATGCATAAATCTTAAATACCTTACTTATAGCGAAAATTGGTAGGTATTGGAAAAGAGGGCGTGGCACTTTCTTAACTAACTGAACTTTTCAAATTGCTTACATCTGGAACCGTTTATGCTAACATCCTAAATGTTTACACAGCTACTTATGGCACCAATACCGTATTTATGGTAGAAAAAGGTAGGTTTTGCCTAGTAAAACATAGCCTTTACAAAAGCTGAGAGGATTTTAGCTTGGGCCAGCCTGGATGCAGTATATACGTTTGGTGATATAAGTTTAGCGTCATCCTTAAAAAACCGAATAAATTAAATACATATATGATCCCGCATTTGAACTTCGAAATATCTATCAAAGCTTCAAGAGGTTGATTATTGCCATAAGGATGTGGAGATAATAGTTGATGCTACGTAGATAAATATATCTATGTAACTGGCACACTACTCATCAATGAAACTCCAGGAAATAAAATATGCGTATACACATTTAGGCTATATTTTGACTAAGAAGGAAGGAAAGTTAGCTTGAGCAAAAATCATCAGCTTTGTTGGGCCGGAGGACAAAAAGTGTAGAGAATTGCGGAAAACAGTTGGCGATTTAGCCAAAGATGAGGTACTTCTAGCGGGCTCAATAACGATGGACGTTCCAATTGCTCTATCGACAATCAAACGATCACATGATCTGCTCAGATACCGTCAGGTAGATGGGGTATGGAAATATACATAAAGCCTCAGGTTTGCAATGTGGGGAACAAGAGATCGGAAACTTACCTATTATTTGTAAAAATTAAGAACTGCAGGCCCAAGAATTTTGAAAGGACTGCTAACAGCAATCGACAAAGTCCGTAAGAGTCGACTACATTTCACTAAAGGGGCAACAATGTTCTTTAACCAAGGAATGAAACCGATTCAAAATAACGTTCCGGTTTGGGTTTCGGTTTTGCCAAGTGTTTCGGTTTCGGTTTTGGTTTCGTTCTTCAAAATTTATTTCGGTTTTGGTTTCGGTTTCGTTCCGGTTTCGGTTTTTCATAGAAATTTTGTTGATATTATTTAAATCACAATGTCTTAAACGTTGAGGATAGAAAATCGAAAATTACAGTTCACTGATAATATCAACACTAGGTTCTTTCCCTAACAATCCGGACCGGATTTGGTAATTAGAGAATAAGAGAAACATTTTCTTTCAAAAATGGAACAAAGTTCAGAAGTACGGAAACGCAAAAACCCACATTTCGTGCCCACAAGTCGAGAAACAGCTGATTCACGTTGTTCTTGTTTTTGTCAATTATACCATGTTCTGACCGACATCGGAAACATGTTTTCGTTGCTAAAACTGGTTTTCGACCTAAAACTTGTGTTTTCGTCCATATAAAATCTGTTAAACGAAAACCAGTTTTCGCTGAAAACTACTTGAAAACTCACTTTCCACTCATTCCAATCGGTGTCTTCACTAGTTTTTTTCGATTATTTATCGAAGTGGAAGTCATATTTTATCATCTTTAATACGCCATTTCGGATTTATTGTTAATTGCCTGGCCAAAGCAAAATAAGAATGAAAGTTAAAGGTTGTAAATGAAAAGAAAATGAAGGAAAAATGTTTTGGTTGTCGGTCAGAACATGGTATTAAATGCAAACACTTGGAAATTGAATTTTGGTTTCACAAATTTGATTTTAAGTACATAGATTGAAAATACATCAACAAGCCATTCACTTTTCCTTAAAAGCACCAAGTAAATGCAGGCAACATGTAAACACAATACAGCTGATATGCACTTTGACACTTTATCCATTTTTACTCGGAGAAAATTTCGGGCTGTTTCGGGCAGGAAGAAGAATACACTTACGATCGAATACGCTCGAATTTTCGCTCTCTATTACCCATTTTGTTGAGTACAGGCATGATTTCTGGGCTATTTTGGGCACACGCGGGATCTCGCATTGCGTACGGGAAAGAAACTACTTAAATATAATTAATCGATTATCGATTCACAACAACAAAGTCATCAGCAGATTCTTGGTAACTTGCCATACTTATTTACTACTTAACAAGAATTTTAGCAAAATGTTGCTGATTTTGGTTAAATAAATCATTTATTTCAAAGAAATTTTTATTTATTATTTTTGTAAATTTCTGGAAAACCGATTGAAACCTGTGATTGAAATGGTTTCGGTATCGTTCCTTTTCAGGTCAAGATAACGGTTACGGTTTCGGTTTCGGTTTTGAAAAACGAAACGGTTTTAAACGGTTACGGTTTCGGTTTGGGTTTCGGTTTCATTCCTTGTCTTTAACATTTCCTCAGTATTTTAAGCAACGACTTATCGGGCTTAAGTGTGTCTGGCAATACTGCGTTCTTTTGGTCCTACGAGGCTACGAGGCCCTTACTTGCCACTTAGCATATCCCAACCTAGCCATAAGGTAGTACAATGTTTTTCCGGCACTTACCTAATCAAGCGATGAAGTAAATACATGAGTATTAGCATCACATTCTTCCATAAGCCAGATTTGCGTATTATATCAATTGTGATGGGATTCCGGAAGAAATGATATGTTTGTAAGAAGCCACTGAAAATAAAATTTTAAAAATTAGATATACGAGTAACAGAAATATATAGTAAAAAAATTAGACGGAGCTACACAAAGAAATGGTTTCATGTACTTTTTATGTTATGTAGTAAAGGTGGTTGAAGTATTCAAAAAAATTATTTTGGCATTACCAGAATTTCTAATACATCCCCACACTCTTAAATTATGATAAAAAAAACTGAAAATCGGGATGTCCGGTCAAAACACCCATCAACAACATTCGAACAACACTTTCGGGAATATTTCCAAGAAAATAAATAAAAAAAGTCTCCGGAAAGTTCTGGCAAAGAATAAAACAGGAACAAAAGTCGAAAGAACTTACTTACAGAGAACTTTCTTAGCGTGAGCAAAATTTTTCTCATAACGTTTCCGTAGTTAAAAATTTGTGAATACTAAAATGTATCAAAAAAGAGTGGAAAGATAAATTAGAAAATTAATAAGGCGCAACTCTCCTTTAACAGACCACAGTCTTTCGAAAGCAAAGAGTCTTACGTAAGAAAATTTTCAATTGCGGCAACTACCTTGAAAGCTCTTTACTGCCTTTCGAAACACTAATTGAAAGATCAGCTGATGAGGAAGTCTAAGCGTTATGCTGTTCGAATTTTAGCAAAAAGTTTTTTTTTAATTTAGTTAATTAAAAATTATAAATTTTTTTCTTTTTGAAACCAACAAAAAAAGGAAACTAAATAAAAAAATAAATAAAAAATATTAAAATAAAAACTAAGCAAAAAAATTCAAATATTTTTTAAGATGAGATAAAATTTAAAAATAAAGATTTTATTAGAAAAAATAAAGAATGGAATCAAAAAAGAGAAAATAGTTCAAAAAATAAAAAAAAAAATTAAAAATTTTAAATTTAAACCAAAATCTTAAAATTAAAAGAAATAATAAAATCCAAATATTAAATGAAATAGAAAAAAAATGTTTTTTTAAATAATAAAATCAAAAAATTAAAAGAAGATGAAATTAACAAAAGAAAAATAAATTAAATTTGAAAAAAAATAAAAAAAATTTAATAATTTATTTTTGAGCTATAGGCCGTATGTTAAATAAAACATTAAATGTTTTTCTATTTTATTTACTTTTTAGTTTTATTTTGGTCGATATTTCGCCTTCAGTCTTTGTCCGGTCGACTGTCGAGTAAGCTAATAGTTCCTGAAGATGCCTTCAGACTGAAGACGAAATATCGACCAAAATAAAATTAAAAAGTAAATAAATCAGAAAAACATTTAATGTTTTATTTAACATACGGCCTATAGCTCAAAAATAAATTATTATACTAAACGGCCAATAAGCAACACAATCAATAAAAAAATAAGTTTCTAAAATTTAAAAGAAATTAAAAATATCTTTATTTTATAAGCAAAAAATCGAATAATTTAAACAAAATTTAACAAAAAACGAAAAGAAATTTATTCATAACAGTAGAAAATAATACGAGTTCCTAAAAATTAAATAAAATGTGAAAACATTGTCTTCTTTTTAAAATAATAACATCTAAAAACTAAAAAATAAAATAAGTTAAGAAAAATAAAATAAAATTAAAAAGGAAAAAGTGCATAAAATAACAGGCAGTTCCACCAGCAATTTAAACGGAAAATGACTTCTTATTTTCCGTTAAACTTACTAAAAGATTTTTATTTTTTTTAATAAATACAATTTAAATTAAAAGAAAATTAAATCGAAAAAATTTAAGTTAAATTGTAGTTATATACATTAATACCGGCCAAATTTTATATCCACTTCTCGTAGACGTAATATTTTATTCACCTTTACAATATACTGAGAATTATATAATTTCCAGTACGATGTTTTTCCTTGCACAGTAATTTCACAAAAAGAGCTCCCTCAATCCTTCAACCCATTATTTTGAACTCACCTTATTGTAAAGAACAAATCCACAAAGACCTCGAAATTTCCCAGATTACTGATGAACTTGAAGTGTTCCGACTTATTGCTCGTCGCCAAATAGGTAACGCATAGTTGATGAAATAAAATCACACCCATCGCACCATAGAAACGCAAGCCATTCACTCCCGGAAATGCATCATTGCCGCTCGCTACACCAGCCGCATCCGTTGGAAATAGCAATTCCCAATTATTTTTCACATCAAAACAATCCAAATATCCTTTGCAAGCTAATGGTTTTGCACTAGATTGTGGTTTCGTCCCCGCTACACCTGCACTATTCTTCTTCTTTCGATCACCATCAGCTACAACGCCTGCCGTTTCATTATTTCTCTTCATGCGCCGAACCAAAGCCATCGCTGTCAATAGCAAAGTCAAGGACCATGCAACAAAGAAAATTATCCACGAAGGTCGCGCTAAAGAGCCCGGACGCATTTTAAGTTCCTTAACGCTGTCGACACGTAACCGCAAATTAAATATATCATTTGCTACAAATATTTCATCCTCTACATAAATGGCCATTAATTGAGCTATCTCGGAAAGTGTGCATGCGGTTGGCAGGCAAAGACCGATACTGACGCGTGGTTCAAAGTATGGAAAATTTGGATCCATTTGCCAGGTAGAGTTATGCCAGAGATGGACGACG
This sequence comes from Rhagoletis zephyria, assembly GCF_001687245.7. Lineage (NCBI taxonomy): Eukaryota > Metazoa > Arthropoda > Insecta > Diptera > Tephritidae > Rhagoletis > Rhagoletis zephyria. The sequence continues at coordinate 65,465 of NW_016157738.1, read as the reverse complement.
CGAAAGTCGACAGGGAATGGTGCAATGTCTGTGATTAGTTTCGAGTTCATTTTGTGTGGTAAGTGCTTAGATATTTTAAGATTGACTGGCTGCTTAACGGCATTACAAGAGTCCCGGCTGCCCAGCCATAAGCCGTTGCCTGTCACAAAGCCAGGCTCTCTGGAACCTGTAGCATCGTACACTGTATAAGAGAGAGAGAGAGAAAAGCGAAATTACAGTTGAAATAGTTGCTATTCTAGCTGATTTATGCTTAATCTAGTAAACAGGCATCATCTACCTTGATTCATTAAAATATGTTTTTAACCGACTTCATAAAAAGGGAAAGGTTTTATATTCGTCAGATTTTTTTTTATGTACCTACATACATATGTTGCCGCATAATTTTGGGCCACGTTAACCGATTTCTATAATTCTTTTTAATAGAGGGGTGGCACCTCAGAGATGGTCCCACATCAATTTGGTTTAGATCCATGGTTCATTGGATCATGAAGAAATTAACGGTACTCTTAAATTTTTATTTGAGAATTAAAGTCGGTTTTTGTTTTTTGCTTAAAAATTACTGGTTGATTTGAGATTTTCTAATGTAGATTCGTTTTAATTTTTTACTAGTCGTATGAATTTACTTCTGTGTCGTTATGTTATCGGCTACTTAACTCTGGCTATTATAAATGAACCTTTCACGTGCTCTTTCGTGGGATTCATACCAAAAGAAAGCGGTGTTAGTGGAGTGGTTTTAAGGAGACATATTGACAGGTAGGTCGGAGTCAAATCTAGATTGGGCCTTGAGGTGTAAAAATTACACAAATGCAGGAAAGGACACCATCGTGTGGGATCTCTACTAGATTTTTCTGGGCTTTGATTTAATGATCTCGAGATATTACTAACGACTGATGACCACTCAGTCCATGTGAGAGAGAAGAGGACTCAAAGTATTTCAGGATGGTGAAACGACAAACGGTGTTGAACACTTTTGCTCTCGCACAAAGGTGATTAAGAATATGACTCGAAGACGAGGTGTTGTGCACTTTACTCAGGTATGAAGTGTCTCCCTTATAAAGGATTAAGTATCACTCACGCAAAAGTCCTCATTCGGGACTGACGCGAGTGGTCTGCGTAAGGTTGAAGACCTTGGTGAAGTGGTTTAGTCCCACCGGGTCTAACTTCTGGCCCTGGAGGCTTTTGCCGTCCTAATTGAACTTCGCCGCTTCGAGAAGCCTTCTGAGAATTGTCGGCTAAAATAGTTCGAACTTCGCTTCGCGTCCAAGGAACGGGGATCCACTTGGACTTGATGAAGTAGAGGTAGACGATCGTGCTCATTTTCCAGTAGAGCCACTTAAAAGGGAAATTGGTAGACTACCGGGACTTTGTTGGGCTTACCGATTTTGGGGTTGTTGCCTGGCTGTGAGGATTGCGTGTTCAGAGGCCACTTGTCCACTCACGTTTGAGGGTCCAAGAGTTGCTAACTAGCCCTCAACCGGGAGTTAGTAGGCAGGGAGGTTAGAAGGGGAAGAATGTATGTCTGGTATTATTTAATCCGAAAAGGTTTTTACATTTCATAAAGATTTTGCAGTATCACCGTCACAACGAAATGTTTGTACCTCCTGTGTAAAGTGGTCCTTAAAATACAACAAAAATATCCTGGAAAATTTTTAAAATTTTGAACAAATTTTTAGGCGTCGCGTTATTTCAACTTTAAGGACAGCCCTTATGTAATCTTATAATATTTCACTTAATACACTTTAAGCTTTTTTCCAAAATAAATATATATATATTTTTTTTTAACATTTAATTATTTCACACTCACTCTTCATTGCCCATGGTTGTTGTTGCAGTATGGCCTTTTGCATATCCTGCAGTTGTCCATAACAACTTGCACTAACCATATCTGGGCGACTGATTGTTGTCAAGCCAAATAAAATCGACGATCGTTGCATTAACTCGAATTGAGCGCTGTTGGGATCGGCAAGAGCTGGCGTACAAAACGCACAGCAACTTAGCAGTATAGACAATACACCAAGTGGATATATCCTGAGCAGCAGCAACATTTTGAAGCTTCTTTAATTTAATTTTCAGTTACTTTCAATTCACTTGTAACTTTTCATCCAATTGTTCTAAAAAATTTTAGTTCTAAATTTTTTAAGAATTAGTCTCCAATTCTAAATTGTATAATCATTTATAGCATATTTCAAAGAATCCTTGCCAAATTTTTTTTCTTACACATTTTGCATAGTATTTTTTTCTATGTATATAAATTTCTTAAAAATTTTCACAAATGCACGCAAAGTTTACTTAATAAATGTTCATTAAATTTTTATACAACAACATTTTTACAATTTTCATAACTTTCTAATTCACTACAAATTATTTTTCTAAATTTAAATATTTATTCTCCCAACTTTTGCTTCAATTTTGTTTTCGAATTTCAACGGTATTTGAAGAAGGATATTCAATATTTCTCGTTCACTTCACAAAAATACCCGCAAATAGTTTGCGGTTTTATTTCACTTTCCGTTTGACGCGTTAGAATTCAAGCTATCATAGCGCCGCACGCAAGCCAATGAAAACTGTAAGTAAAATGTCTTTCTTGCTGATATTTATTAAATTAGAATGCAATGAAATCATTGTAATTAACCAGCAATGCGATGAAGCTTACGCATTACACTTGATCTACTCGTTAAATGATCACTGTTATTAATTAGTAAAATATATACTAACTGCATACGAACATATGTATGTAATAACAGTAATCTCAGAAGCCGGTATAATTGCTCGATGAAAGTACGCCCGTTCACATACAAACATAGAATGTTATTGTTCGCAGCATAACTGCTTTGTATCAGAGGGTTGTGGGTTCGATGCCGACTATTGCGTAGATTTTGCTAATATCATGATGGCAGTGGATGCCCAGCTGCAATTACTAAATTAAAATGAGTTTATGTATCAGCTTTAAGAGCGGTTGGGTAAAGGTCACAAAAAACAGAATAATTCTGGTGAAAATAAATTATATATTTTCATTATATGTATGTACATATGTGCATAGGTATATTAGGGTGGACCAAAAATACATGAGGGATTTTTCAAAAGTGAATAAAAGAACATATTTTTTGTTAAAAAATAATATTTGAAATGTGAAATTTGAATAATTTTAGAAAATACCGAAAGGGCTTAACATTTTAATCTTTTTTTTTGCAACTATCTTGAACTCACTACAGTCTTTCGAAAGATAAAAGTCTTTCCTAAAAGTGTTATCAATTTCGGCAATGGTCTTGAAAGCTCTTCTTTGTCTTTCGAAGACTAATTGAAAGATCTGCTAACGAGGTTAACAATTAATTTTCTAAAAATTATAATTTTTAATTTTTAGAAAATTTTTCTTTTCAAACAGTAAAATCTAAAAACTAAAGACAATTCAATTTTAAAAAGAAAAACTTAATAAAATAATTTACTAAAAATTTAATGAAATACAAAAAAATATTTTTCTTTTTATAATAAAAGAAAATTGCATTCAAAAATTATTTTCTTTTCAAATTAATTAAATCTTAAATTTAATAGAAAGTTAAGTTTAAAAAAGGTCAATCAAAGAAAACTAAATAAATTTCTAAAAATTTAATGACATTGAAAAAGTTTGTTTTTTTTATTTAAAATCTAAAAATTGAAAAAAGGCATTAAACAAAAAAACATTATTTAAAAATATACAGAAAATAACTTTCTTAAAATTAAATTTAATTTAAAATATAAAATACAGTTTTATTAAGCAATTTTAGCAGACTACATCGGTAAGTTTTTTTCGGATAAGAGTAAATTTATATTAGTTGTCTTCAGAAAAGCGGCCCAATCCTCTCAACGATCTAACAATTTTATATTAAAACCGCCTTCTATTACGTGAATATAACACTTGCATTTAAATAGTTTAATACACTTAATTTCTAACTGAGCTATTGACTAGTGTCTAATAATTGCCATTGAGTAAAACCAGTTTTGCTGTGTATTTAGATTGGCACCGGAAAATTTATATAAACAACATAAAGCTATTAAGCATGCACGCATGCCACATAGACTTTTAGGTATGCATGTATGTACATATGTATGTACATTAGACCGTACCATCTTACAAGCAAAGAAAAATATTCGCTGTACACTCCTTAGTCGCTTTTTACATTTTTCGGTGACAGCTACGTTAAGCAACTATTTCGAAATAGTTTTACTGCAATAATTGAAATACTTCCTTAGAAAAAATTTTATTATTTTTGGCGAGCTCGAGTTTACTGACATTAGGGTGGTGCATTAGGATGATAAGAGCCGAGATCTGGTGGGTAGGTACTAGAACGGTGTACTTGAGGTGAACATATATAGTGGAACAACAAGTCATATTCTCAAGGCAAAAAATCGGTATATCATACTTTAAGATCCAACTGCGATTGCCGAAGATTTGATGAAAAATAAAAAATGTGACTCCTACTTTCGGGCAAAAAAAATTTTTTTTCGAAACTGTCTTACAAAAGTACTTCAGAAACTTTTTTTTCTGGTGCCATCTAATGTACAAATATTACTGATTTTAAACAAATTAGTAAGTACTAAAATAATAGAGTATGTACTCGCAATATGAGCAATAGGTCAACGAGCGAGTATGATACTTAAGTAAACTTATTGGAAATGTATTTCATTGTTTTCATGTTACATAGCTTCTTATATATGTACATATTAATATCTGTTTTTTAAGTGATAAAGCTCTCTGTGGAATAAACCCATAATTTTTAAAGTATTGTCGTCGTATGCAATAAAATTTATTTATGAATATGTATGTATATTTTTATTCATGAACTGGATTAGTTTTATTTGTGCTTTTTTTAATCCATTAAGTGTAATAGGGTCATCCACGTTAAGGACAAAATGACAAGACCAGAGGATTAATAATATTTTTGTGGGTGCGGTGGGTGCTTAATCAAGGTATGACGGTATAAAGTTCAATATAAATTTTGCTCATTCGTAATTTATAAGCAAATAATGCTGAAATCAAAAGCCTTCTTAAATTTCTTTGGACTCAAACCCATATTGTAATATTTAATTTACTTTATCAATTTAAGTAATCGAAATTTTTCACACAGGTGGCAACCATCCATTTTTTTGTTTTAACTGAATTTGGTAAATTATTCAATTTTGGTATAATAAAGTGTAAATTTTAAGTAGCTGGGGCTTACCGTTGATTTTTGGTAATTTTTTTTTCGATTGGAGGTGTTGATCATTTTGTCGGCCATTGTCGTGTAGTGGTTAGCAGTAAGCGCTACTATTTCGCCGAGCCTGGGTTCAAGCGCTGCTGCAAAGTAAAATCGCAAAAAGATATAGAAAAATGTTTGTTTCTTTACAGTGGTCCCCCCTCGGCAGGCAATGCCAAGCTTCCGATTATCTTTTCGGAGTCGGCGTAAAACTGGGACCTACCCCCTTTGAGTGACAACGTCAAGGTGCTCGCCACAAATCGGAGGAGAAGCGCCAATCATTTGTTGATCATTCTCTCCATATAAGAAAATCTCCAGACATGCATACTACTTCGTACGGAAGAAAAGGACTAACAGTGTGAACAAAAAAATTGCTCAAAATCAACGTTAAACTTTAAATAAGAAAAAAAACTTACCGTGTGAAAATTCGACCAAGAGCTGTATACTAAACTAATTTTTTCCTTATATTAGACATATTTTATAAATTAATATAGGTTCCTATATTTTTAAACTTCATTGTTTGTAAAAAAAAATTGAAGCAAAAAATTTAACTAACAGTTTTTTTTTTCATTATTGCTTAGTATTTGCATCTTAATTCCCCCTATTCCAGAAGTCTTTTAGTTCCTGTAGTACATTATCTTCTACTTCAGTAAGACTCTGCCTCTTCATTTGCAGGTTACGCCTTTTTTCCTCTGCTAGCTCCTCTTTCTGGAGGTCGTAGAGCCAGTCTATACCCCGATAGATTTTTATTTATGGTTTGCTATTGCTTCTTCATGGCATGGCACATTTCTTTTGGAATGCCCAACTCCTATACAATAACGCCCGCAGATGCTGAGCTTTTTCTGACGGTGATTGATACTCATACCGGTATTCAGTATCTCAGATATTCGTCTGGCGGCAAAATCTCTGTTGTAGTTGCAGGAGTTCTGACAAATAACCCACCTCGAATGTTTTCGCCACATCTCCATTGGGTTCCTGCATAGCAATTAATTTAGCTCTGTATTAGGCCCAAGGTAGCTTTACTGGCTTTCAGATTTTGAGCCGCCTAGTGTCGCATGTAGGTTTTTTTTTTTTGATCGGACCATACCTGTAATGTGTTTTTCGAATTTATCAGTCTCACCTTCTTCCACTCAGACACACACACTTCGATAAGGGTCCGGCCAAGTTTAACTCAGCCTCAAAGCTCTGCCAATATCCACCTGGCTTTAAAAACCCCGCGTGCGATATTTGGGCGATATAGCAGCTTATTCGATGCTTTTGACCTAAATTTAAAAACTATGTTATAAATTTACTGTAATATATAGAAACACTTATTGCAGTTTTCTTTAAAAATTAATTAATTACATACATTTTCGCAACCGAGTCTTCTCGTAAATTATTGGCGAAATAATTCTTATAAAATGTCATCATATTCTCTTTTTCTATGTTCATTCGTAATGCCTACCTTTTTCTCCGCTTAGAAATCCGATAATTCGAAGTTCATTTAGAATCAAAAACAGTACAAACTACTAGATACTTAGCCTTTAACGCAGCTGATTGCACTCGTGAAGTGGGGAAAAAAGCCGTACAAGTCCGTGAGCTGTACTCATCTCAACCGATTAATTTATTTCTTTATAAAAATCTACATCAACTCTCATAAATATGTACATACATTAGACTGCATTACTCCCTATACAAAAAAAAATCGGCACTGGTTTTCCATTAGAATTATAAAATCCATTATGTTTTAAGACTTTCACCAAAAAATATTAAAGTTAACGTGAGCTGGACCGATTTGAAAATAGATCTAAAAATTAGTTGTTTAAGTATTTTTTGAAAAAAAGTTATTTTTTTGTTTAATATATTTTTTGATAAAAAAGTTTTTTTCCCTTTTAAGTGTTTTTATTAAAATTTTTATTCACGAGGTATACAAATATGCATATCACAAGAATTTAAAACGATACAAATTTTTTAAAACTCGGTCAGTAATTTTTTTGTTTAATATATTTTTGTATATAAAAAAAGTATTTTTCCTTTAAATGTGTTCTGTCTCAAATTTTTAAAAACAAAGTATATAAATATGCATATCACAAGAAAGGGGATTAAATCACCTTTACAACGATATGAATCAATTCAAAATTTTCTGAAATATTAAAATTTTAATTTTTCGAAGATCTGACATTTGACCCGTCATAACACCTGTAATATAATTTTCCTCAAAAAAAGTTACATACCATATAAATAAGAGAAAAAGGCGGACCACGTTTGTATTTCTAATTTTTTTCTTTTTACATGCAATAATTAAAAATCATTTTTTACCAAAAGTCCGATTTCGAACTTCGAAGGCCCATAACTCGATTTCGGAGGCTACTTCGAAAAACGGAGAACTTACTTTTTTACTTATGACTCAATCTCTTAAAAAAGTTGCTTTGGCCCATTACCCAGCCGAGTGCTGCACAGTATTATGATTCCGTTGACATAATTTTTTTTTTTAATTTTTATGCAGATTTTTTAAGCTTAATCTGTTTTGTCATCTAAGTGAAGTTTTTTCAAAAAATCCCTCAAGAAACTATTTTTATTCACTAAAAAATCCACTTTGGTAGGTATTTTAAAATCAGTCCAGCTCACGTAAATCTTAAAATTTTTCCAAAATATTTTGGTGGAAGTTTTAAAATATAATAAATTTTGTAATCCCGGCAGAAAACCCGCAACTTTTTTTAGTGATGCAGTCTAAAGTACATATATTCATAACTACAAATATTATTCATATTCATTGTTAAATCTTTAACTTTAATCCTTGACAGACGAAACCTTTACATTCCTTCAGTTAAGCTTCTCTTTGGCGTGCTGCAGCATCAGTCTTGATATACTTTTGTAGGGCAACTCGAATAACAGGGTTAAAATCGTGCAAATAAAGTAGAGAATAGCACAATAGGCAAGATAATCCATTGACTGAAATATAGGAAAAAAAACATAACACGAAACAAGAAAATTTTTAAATGGAACAAAAAAAAAATACATATGTAGATATGTTTGTTTTCATCATCAACTCACCAATCTAAGCGGTGTAGAGGGGATACTTGCATTGCCAAATGCCGCCACCACTTGAATAACGATTGGATTCATTAGGAACAAAGCATAGGTGATTTGATTGAATTTCTTGAAAATTGGGTTCTCCAAAATGGCAAAGAACCACTTTACGCAACCCGCAGCTTTTGAAAATATCAAACAACAGACACTCGCTGAAAACAGCAAACGGTGCAGCACCAACACCGCAACGTAGTAAAAATTCGAATGCCCCGAAGCGAAGGTTGTAAAATTGCAAGTGAAGAATACAATAATCGCCAAGTAACCGAGAAACTCTTGCAACGATTGATTCTGAAAGAAACGCGCATGGAGTTGATGCTTTTGATTTTGTACGAAATACCAGCCAGCTACACCGCCTATTATGTAAGCGAAGACGCGTGACAGCGGATGCATGTAGAGCTCGGTGAAGAGTGTTAAGGTTGTTTCCAATGAATATTGAAAATTCATGGTCAGGCCGATGTAGAAGGTGTACGCCAAATTTGCTGGTACAAGGAATAGCGTAAGAACACGCGCCGCTTTCGGTTGTCTGCAGAGAGAGAGAGAGAGAGAGAAGAGAAAAGGAAGGCGGTTTAATGCATGTCTCACTTTCATGCATGTACGAGTACATATTTAGCTATCACACTGCATACTTACTTCACATAAACGAAGAGCAAAATTGTGCTAATTAAATAAAATTGCATATCACATGCCGAAGACCAGGTCCAAAACATGCACATATCCTCGTGAGTGAAGAGATTTTGTATGAAGAGTGCATTTCGCCACCAATACAATTCGCATTTCTCGTACGCTCGATAACTAAAATGGTAAACTGATAGATCGTCTATCATAAGACTTCCGGTGTCGGTTATGCAGTTGACAATTAAATAGAGTGGGCCCAATCTGTGTGTAGTGCAAAAGGATAAGAAAAAAACAGGAGTTACTATTTTGTGTCACAAAAGTAAAAAAAAGCTACATGTGCTGAAGCTTAAGTGATGTTTAGGCAAATACATATAGCTCAATTACTTCAATAGTGTCATAACTCAAAAAAAAACCAAACTCGAGAAAAGCGGCTTTATATGTACATAGTTGGTTACCACAAAGCCTAACGGAAAAACGAGATCGAAGGCAAAGAGGCAACCCTGAGTGCTATGAAGTACACTACAAGGAGATCTGCTACCATCACTTTTATGGATGTGTATGATTATAGAAGGACGAATTAGGTAATAGTTATTAAACATCATGTCAGAATGACAGACAGCATTAGGAGCCTTCCAATCACACGTTCCAATATTACCTTGTGGTAGGCTCCAGGACATGAGGGTTTTAATGGCAACGAATGACCTAAGATACACGCAAAAATTCGAACCCAAAAAAGAGCATAAAGGCAAAATCTTCCGAGTAAGCGAACATGTTTCTACTCGTGTATGAAGCCTAGCGATAAAGGAGCAAAATATTTTTGATGTGTATTTAAATATCTTAGCTGTTGGCATGGCTACAATTTGCGTTAACCCAGCAGGAAATCTATAATTGCTTCTTGTGGGTACAAATGGACATTTCTGAAATAGTTCAGAGTTATTTCAAGACCATTTCGGGGCCATTTCGGACCTGTTCTGTACTGGTTTAGAACCATTTTGAAACTTTTATGGATCGTTTCAAGACTAGTTGGGGATCATTTTGGAGACATGTTCAGTAGGGTGCCCATCGAAAATGCTTTTTTTTTTGGAAATTGTAAGACCCTACCCCTTAATTTTATTCGTTTTTATCAGAAATATTGTTGCCTATTTTTATAAATTCTTTAAAGGTCGTTTAGAGGTCGCGACTTGTCGATTTAGGTCAGAAAATAGGATTTTGTAGATATATGAGTGTTTTAATAACTATTTTGATTCGATTTCAAAGATCGAATATGTTCTCACAAAATGATATATAGGCCTTTAAATCTGACCGATCTCGACCAAATTTGGTATAAACATTGTGCATAGCCTTCTTAAGTTGAATATTTTTGAAATCGAACAAAACCTACTCCTCCTAAAATATAAGTAGCTGTGAGTTTTTTTGAAATTACCGTTACGTTGGTGGAGCCCGTGGCTTTTGTCCGATTGGTCTGGATATTTGAGAACCATTTTGAGCCTAGTCCTGCACCATTTCGAGAGCAGTTCAGGGCTAGTATGGGATAATACTGGGAGCAGTTAAGTAACATTTTATGGACTAGTACAGAACTATTTTGGGACTATCTCTGGCTCATTTAGGACACTTTTCGGGACAATTTCTGAGCTATTTCCTGACTATCTCACACCTATTTAGTGTTCAATGTGGGACTAAATATTTCTGGACCATTTTACACTAGTTTTAGCTTTTTATCAATTTTTATTATTTGTATACTTTTCCAGAACCTCTTCAGGACTAATCCAGGAAAATTTTATAATAATGCCAACACTTACCTTATCAAGCGATGCGCTAGGTACATGAATATTAGCTTCACACACTTCCATAAGTCAGATTTGCGTATTTTCTCAATTGTACTGCTGTTCCGGAAGAAATGATATGTCTGCAAGAAGCCACTGCAAAAAATATAAAAAATTTGGTATAGGTTACATGAAAATATAGCGAACAATTAAGAAATGCAAAAGCCCATACGACGAAAATGTACTTTTGAAAAAGAAGAAAAACTACCCCACCTTTTTTTAGTTTTCTATACAAATTAAAAAGCGTTTTCTAAAGGAAAATTAAAAAATTTACGATTGAAATTTAAAACTAAGTATGAATTTTTAGCAATTAAAAGTGTAGACATAAAATACTTGTCCATAAAAAATTAGTCATAAATTTTTTAAAAATTAAAACTAGGCATAACTTTTGCTAACACGAAAGGAAGGTAGACATATTTAGTTTATAAAAAATGTAAAATAATTATTTCTAATTAAAACCGTAGACATAAATTTTTGACCTTTTTAAAAGTAGACCTCAATTTTTGGCCGTTTAAAAATTTAGCATAAATTTGCTGGTTCAGTTTCATTTGTTCAGCTTCTAATGGAAAACGAAAAAAAAAATTGCTATTGAAGTTAAAAGCTAAACATGCATTTTTGGCAACTTAAAATGTGGACATACATTTTTTTTTAAGAAACCTTACATTAAAAAAATAGACACACGTTTTTTATCTTTTCAAAGGGAGGCATAAAATTTTTTAAAAATTGAAAATAACTTTTTCCTAAAAAGCTCCCTAAATCTCTTACCGCACCCCTTAAAAAACCAACCTTATTGTGAAGAATAAATCCACGAAGACCTCAAAATTTCCCAAATCATTGGTGAATTTGAATTGTTCCGACTTATTGCTCGTCACCATAAAGGTAACCCAAAGCTGATGATATAGAATCACACACATTGCACCATACCAACGCAAGCCATTCACTCCAGGAAATAAAACATTTCCATCCATTACTCCATCTTCACCAGCTGGAAATAGCAATTCAAAATTGTTTAGCACATCAAAACAATCCAAATATCCTTTGCCAGTCAAAGGTTCTGCACTCGATTTAGGCTTCGCCACCGCAACACCTGCACTATTCTTCTTCTTTCGATCACCGTTAGCCACCATACCAGCAGTTTCATTATTTCTCTTCATGCGCCGCGATAAAGCCACGACTGTCAGTAGCAGCGTCAAGAACAAGGACACAGCTAAAATGATGAACGAAGGACGCGCTAAAGAGCCCGGACGCATTTTAAGTTCCTTAACGCTGTCCACACGTAGCCGCAAATTAAAAATATCATTCGCTAAAAATATCTCATCCTCTACATAAATGTCCATTAGTTGGGCTATCTCGGAAAGTGTGCACGCGGTTGGCAGGCAAAGGCCGATAGAGACGCGTGGTTCATAGTATGGTAAAATTGGATCCATTTGCAAAGTAGAGTTATGCCAGAGATGGACGACACGAAAGTCAACGGGAAATGGTGCAATGTCTGTGATTAGTTTCGTATCCATTTTGTGTGGTAAATGTTTAGATATTTTGAGATTGACTGGCTGTTTAACGGAATCACAAGTGTTCCGGCTGCCCAGCCATAAGCCGTTGCCTAACACAAAGCCAGGCTCCCTGGAACCTGCAGCATCGTACACTGTAGAAGAGAAACAGAAAGGGGAAAATGAAAATGAAAAGGTTGTTAATTGTTTTAGATGATTTGTGCTTAATATATGGGACACGCGAATCATATATTGTTTAGCTAAAGGAGGATGGGAGACCAGGTTGAGAGTTGGGATCGTGTTAAAAGAGGTCGACATAACCTTTGGTTTGAGTTATTTATAGAGCTTAAAAGCGAGGATATCCGTAGTTAGCCAATGTCTTCCATAAAGGTGGGACCCGTGCACGAATCCATGCATAGCTGCTGGTGGGGCGTAGAAGCCGTAGCTTACTGCCGGGTTCCAACATTACTCTGAGAGTAGAGTGTGGGCAAGCATCGTGTGATGTGTCAACAGCTCGGATTACCGCTACGGAATTATATGCTGCGAAAACTATAAGAAAGGCTAAGACAGCTTCTCATGTCCTTGTATACAAAGCAAAGATGCCTGATTATATTCATTAGGTACTTTAAATGGTTCAGGTACCAAAAATGTTCATCTCCTTTCGAAAATGCGCCAGTTGCTCGTTTCGAGAGCGGACAGGTGCTGCTGTATTGGATTCGTCCACTGTGTTCCAGGGCGCACTTTAATTTCTTGACCGCCTATGGAGAACGAGTCGAAGGATCTTTTCACTGGAGCCTTGTCATCCGTGTGTACAACATGTCCAATTGAGCACAATCTTTGTATTTTTATGCGCTTAACTGTGTATGTTAATTTCATTCCAACTTCTTCGGTAGTCGTCTCCTATTTGTTCGACATCGTCCATGTTGCTGCACCGTATCAAAGGGGGGCATGATGAGAGATTTGTATGGCGGAATTTTTTCTGTTCGTCCACAGATAGCTCTGTTTTCAGTTCCTACCGAGCGCAAAGCAGCACCTGTGGGCAAAAGTTATCACTACTTCCTTCAATACTTCGAAGTTATAATCGCCAACAGTAACGTATTTCTCCTTTGCCGTCCTTATTCGCAAATAGGCCTACCTTTTTTGCTTCTTTCTCCAAGTTGGTTAAGCCAGCGGAAGAGTTAAATTTCCAGTCGCGATGTTAGGCTTCATATTTTGGCCTGATTGAATGCTGAACGCTTCCGGACCACCTTCGGGCAGAAAGGCCTATATATCCAAGAGTAGGGCATACGTATCCCTTTCTTTAAAATTAGAACACGGTACAGCATCCTCGGCGGAAACTTCCAGATTAAGCAGAAAGCCTGCTCCCAGGAGACTAATCCTCAGTCTGCTAAGAGTCGAATACTCACAAAACATACGTCTCCTCTTTCGTTCCACATCTCCTACAGATTTTATCATTGGTCAGAGCTAGTTTGAAGGCGTAGCCTCTTGAGGGATAGGAGGAGTTTCATGAGCGTATAATCCTCGACACTTTGGATCACACTCGACACTTCCTGGATCATGGACAAGTCGAGCTCCGCATAAATCTCCTGGGCGGAAATCGACATTTCCTCTACCATAATAGTTTTCGACAGAGCAGCCTTCTCGTTGTCCACCACACTGGTATGCCCCAGAACCCAGTACAGATATAAGTACGTCTGCAACAGTATGTAACAAATGCAAAGCTACACTGCATTCCGCCATACTTATTGAGGAAGTGCCTTTATCGTAGCGTGACTGTCGATTCGCTAGATTGTTACTCAGTACCTCACCCGCCCCTCTTGAGGAATTGATGGGAAATACTGCAGTAGTCCGGCAGCTTATAGGACCTATTGAGACCGAGCTCCGCGCAGACAACTGCCACCCTACTCCTTTCGTTCTCTAGAGCCATATTTATTCGTCTATCAACATTTATCTTCCCCTCCTTAAAGCATGTTGTGCCCTTGTGAGCATGCATCCCACTACGTTTTGTTTGATCTTTACCTAAATTAACCTCTACAGGGTCTTTGAAAAAACGATGTTAGTCTAAAGGACTGATAGTTCTTGGGGTATAAGTACCCACTTCTGTCCACTTTTGTCAATAATATGACCCTCGGTGCCTTGAAGAGGTCTTCAAAAAATGTTGCACAGCCAGCCCTTGATCTTCTGAACCGCATTTGGCAACATCGATTTAAAAATGCCATTGAGACCCAGCGACTTATACTGCGAAAAGGAGCCCAAAACCCCCTCTAGTCTGGTTGGCGTCACCAGTTGTCTTGCAAGGCTATCCGCGCCTGCGATTGTTAGTTAGTTTTTTTAGACAGTTGGTATTTTTTTTTTTTAATACAAAAACATTTTTTTTGTTTTACATTCAGTTATTTCACACTCACTTTTTATTGCCCACGGTTGTTGTTGCAGTATGGCCTTTTGCATAATCTGCAGTTGGCCATGACATCTGGCATTAACGAAATCTGGGCGACTGATTGTTGTCAAGCCAAATAAAATCGACGATCGTTGCATTGACTCGAATTGAGCGCCGTTGTTATCGGCAAGAGCTGGCTTACAGAAGACACAGCAACATAGCAGGATAAAGAATAAACTGAGTGGATATAATCTGTGTTGGAACATTTTGGCGCGTCTCTCTATTCACTTAGTTTTTCAGTAAATTTTTAATTTTCATAATTTTTTTTTTTAGAATTGGGCTAAAATTCTAAATTTCAAGATTCACTCGCAAATTTGTTTACTATTTTTACTGCAATTGCTTACACATGATTTTTTTCTATATAAAATTTCTTAAAACTTTTCACAAATGCACGCACAGTGTACTAAATTACTTTTCATTAAATTTAAAGGCAATTATTTTATAATCCTTTTCAACGACAATTTTTTTTCTATTCGATTTTATTTCAACGCTGCCTTCAACTCACTATAAATTAAATATTTACTAAGGAATTATATATATATATATATTTTTTTTTCTTTACTTTCAATTCGCATTAGTAAAAAAAGGGGAATTCAGAATTTCACATTCGTTTCAAAAAAAAACTTCACTGCACATTTCACGCGTTACGGTTCAAATCGACATGGCGTCGCATGCAAGTCAAAGAAAACTGTAAGTAAAATTTCTTGCATTCTGATATTTATTAAATTAGAATGGAATGAAATCTTTGTAATTAGCAAATAATGCAATGAATTTTAGGTAAGTATTATGTTTAATATTGTCGTTAAATGATCATCAATATTTATTAGTTAAATTATAAATATATAATATATAGATAAGTATGTAATAACATTTATGTCAATTGGCTGTATATTTGCTCGATGAAAAAATGCTCATGCGTTCACGTATGTAGATATGTGCGTTAGGGCGGGTCAATTTGTACGGGAGATTTTTTCGACTAAGCGCGTATAGCACAGAAGGATTCTATGTGTAATTCTTAGCAAATTTTGCCGCAGAAACCATTGAGCTAAAATCGATTTAGAGTTTTCCAAATTGCGAAAATAGGTTTCTTAGCATTTTGCTGTAATAAATTTCGTAATAAAGTGCGCTTGAAAAAAGCGGCCTAATCCTGCCAATGATCTATCAATTTTATATTAAATCCACTTTCTATCATTTCAAAAAGTTAAATACAATTAATTTTCAACTGAACTATTGACTACTGTATACAAATTTTCATATATAAGTACATATGTATATCATTTAATATCTTTTAATGATCGAGTACTCTTTGGAATAAATATGGAAAATTGGAATTAATGCATGCATATAAATTTATTTATGTATGCTTGGCAAGGGCGTAGCAAGGCCTCCACCTATGGGGTGCATGAGTTTATATAGACGAAAAAAATGTTGGGCCTGGGCCCAACTTGTTTCTGCGTTCAGTCTGGGCTTAACTGGTTTTTGCCAATCCTTTGCGAAAACTTCGTGACGGCACAACATTGGCGCTTTAATTATGGATTTGCCCATACAATTCGAGTAGTTAATTAATAATTTCCGCTAAACTCAAGTACTTTAAGCATCAATACTTTTACCCAGTACATTAGACAAGACTTAATTCTTCGGCTCTGAGTGCTTAAAAAAATCAGACTTATTAATATTTATAGAGCATGCAAAAAATGTTTAGAGACCCCTCCATCGTATACGCCCATGATGAATGGTTATATTTATTCATGAGTTACATTAATTTTACTTACTTATTTTTTTATAGCCGCAGCTCATTTAACGACAAAATAACGTCACTAAAACATTAGTAATATTTAAGTGGACGCAGTTAGATTTCAAAGTATAAAGTTCAATTTACCTTTTAAATACTTCGCCAAATGTATAAAACTTACGCATGTATGTACATATGTAGTTTCGAGAGAAATGTTTCAAGTTCAAATTTCACAGTTGAAATCTGGTTATTAATTTTTATTAAAACGTGAATCACACGTTTGCTTTCACTAGCAATCAATTGAAGAGCTCGTGTTTGTATTCATATTCAAAGTGATGAATGAAATCAGAGAATCTCCCAAAGGCGTATCTAGTAATTTGTCACAAAATCATTTTTTTTTTTTTTAATAGTTTGTGAATTATATATGTACCTACATTAGACTGCATCAATTCCCATACAAAAAAAAAAAAACTGTACTTTTTTCCATTGCAATTATAAAATCTATTATATTTTAAGGCTTAAGTCAAAATATTTCGGAAAAATACTAAGATTTACGTGAGTTGGACCGATTTGAAAATACCTCTAAAAGTCGAGTTTTATCTGAATAAAAATAGTTTCTGAAAGATTTTTTTTTTGTTAAAGTCCCCTCAAATGATAAAATGGTTTAAGCTTAAAAAATTTGCAAAAAACTATTTAAAAAATTTTCAACAGAATCATAATAATGAGATTTTTAATGCTGTTTTTATAATTTTTGTCAAAAATTTGTATAAGAAAAACCTGAATAACTGAACCTAAACTATTCCCATTTGGACTTGTGAGGTATCATTGGAAAGGTATTTTCTCACTTTTTTTATTCCTTTGCTAATAAATTCATTCAAAGGGCGAAAGGGAAGGTAGGATGAACGAGTGTCATTCCAAGTTGAATTAAGATGTGTTAGTATTTGAAAAAAAAAATGGTATGTGAATGAGTTGTTTTTTTGCACAGAATTAAAAAAAGCAGGAAAATACCATTCTACTGACACCCCATAACCGGAACACCATAGACCGGAATGGTTTTGACCCAGTTGTTGTTGTCAAGTTTTCGTAAATCAATCTTTGAAAAAAGTTAAAAAACAGCATCAAAAATCTTATTATTACGATTCCGTTTTTAGAATATTTTTAGGCAGATTTTTAAATATTTTTATGCAGATTTTTTAAGCGTAATCTGTTTTGTCATAGAGTCCTTTAAGAAACTATTTTTATTCATATGGGACACGTGGCATCAGTGCTACTTAGTATCTGTCAAAAAAATTTCGTGACTCAAAGAGTTTTCTTAAAGCTGAAATTCTTCAAAATAATAATTATATAAAGTTAATAAAGGTCACAGTCAAACTCATTTGTGATAGGAACACGTCAGTCAGCAGTCGATAGAAGTGAGAATGGTAACTGCTGGTAGTTAATTTTTACAAAAGAATAGCCCAGTAAAATTATACTTTTTCTATAACAAAAAACAATTTCTAGTAGCGAATTTTTGATGCAATTTACTGCTATTTAGCACGTAGATTATGGATCTACAGCCTTTCCCCTAAATCTCAAATGGGAAACTTTCGCCATTTTGGATTTTGTGTTTTTTGTGATTTGCGAGCTTATTATGGATTTTTCGCAAAAAATTGCAGAGAAATTTGTTCTAAATAATTAGCAAAAACAGGAAAAAAAATCTTAGATTGTCATGGCCTTGCCATTTTTCGATGATTTCTGTTAAAAATACGTAGCATATTTAAATGTTAGTATTTGGCCGAGGTTCTCCTCGGATTTGTGGCGTGTGCCTTAATGTTGTCACGCAAAGGGGAGAGACAATGTCATAATTCAGAAATAAAAAAAATTTACTCCGATTTCGATTATTTTTTATGAATAAGCAGTAATTACTCAAGGACTGATCAATCAGAATCTGATTAACCTCTCTTCTTTGATTTGACATTAAATTTTTTACAACAAAAAAGAATAAAATTGGGTAAGTCTTTCGAATGAAAAGATGAAGATAATTCAAATAAGCAAGTACTCGATATTTTGCCGATATTGAGTAGGTATAGATACTTTACGTCTTATGAATACAACTACTGACTAGAGTGATACCGTGGTGGTATCGATTGAACCCTAATAGTGCATAAATCTATAACAATTATATAAAACTAAAATGTATGGTTTTTATCTCCGATAAACTACCAAAATTTCAAAGATTTGCTTGTCATTCACAATAACACATTTTTACAATATACATAAAAAGCAAGTAATAATAAGCATTAGCATAAGTCTACTTTAAGTACAAAGTTCTATTCGACAACATACGCACTGTAAAGCATTGCCAGCTAGTTTCATTATAAGGCTGTACGCTTGAACTCGTTGATCTTAGCTTCATAAGCATATATGATTTTTAGTAAAGAGCTGTAAAAGCAGCCAATAAATACTTTTTAAATAATAAATAATTTTACTAAATAATATATCATTTAATTAGTAAATCATTTTTAATAACAGGTCGTTGTGGAATATTTACCGGCGCATTAGATTATGCAAAACTGCTATTTATTGCTGTAGCAAGTTACTTGTTGACGGCAAAGTAAACTTACTGACCTTAATGACTAAGCAATGACGACAGTAACATGCAATTTTATGATAGGGTTTCATAGCTTTACTAAAATGCAATAAATTAAAAAGAAAAAAAATCTAATAAAATTCTACTTATTTACATTTGTTAATACAGTTAACTAACAACAAACACTATTGTGGCTAATAAGTACCGAGGCGTATTAGTACTTATTTAGTGTGTACTGCATACATATATACAAACGTATGTACATACATACATACATATGTTTCGAGCAAGTAAACTAGTTATTTCTATGCTCGTGAACGCTTTGACGTTTGAGTTGATGAAAAATCTGGATTACCTCTGCACTAGAAAATTGCACAAAATACACTGTGATATGCTTTTTGTTATTCTCTTGTCATGCCTTATCTTGATTATTCTCTTTGTTCATTCTTTGCTTAGCCGGCATATGCAAATTTTAGAAAATTTCTTTTCATACATATGCTCATCGCACTGCAATCGAAATGAAGTTATTGCTATCGAATTCTTGCTGATTAGCTTATTCTCATTTCATCACTGCTGTCATCGTAGAACCAAAGCCATTTTGTTCATAAATCAAAGTCAATCATGTGCCAATAGAAAAATGTTTCTATCTTTCGCTCGCCACTATTCTCATGTCATTCGTTATTTGATTTTTCGTTTGGGGAGACTTTTCTTTTCATACGACTAGGACATAAATACAAACATATATACATGTATGAGAATTTTTCTGCCGTAATTAATGCCATAAAAATAATGAATACTGAGATTCGATATATGTCTGAGTTTAAGATCATATACATACTTACGAGTATAATAGATAATGCAAAATAAAACAATATTTTGGCGCCTATATTTTACTGAGCATTCGCTCGAGTTTCTCCTCCAATGTGGGGTGTGCGTCTAGATGGTATAACACAATTTTACGCCTCCTCCGAACAACAAATGGGTAATAAATAATGTGTAACAGAAAAAACATGTCAGATAATAAATAATGGATAATAGATAATAGATACACAAATAATAAATAGATATTAAATACTAAATAATAGATAAAAAATACTTAAAAATATTTAATAAATAATATATAACAAATAATAGATAATAGATAGTAGATAATAGATAATAGATAGTAGATAATAGATAATAGATAATAGATAATAGATAATAGATAATAGATAATAGATAATAGATAATAGATAATAGATAATAGATAATAGATAATAGATAATAGATAATAGATAATAGATAATAGATAATAGATAATAGATAATAGATAATAGATAATAGATAATAGATAATAGATAATAGATAATAGATAATAGATAATAGATAATAGATAATAGATAATAGATAATAGATAATAGATAATAGATAATAGATAATAGATAATAGATAATAGATAATAGATAATAGATAATAGATAATAGATAATAGATAATAGATAATAGATAATAGATAATAGATAATAGATAATAGATAATAGATAATAGATAATAGATAATAGATAATAGATAATAGATAATAGATAATAGATAATAGATAATAGATAATAGATAATAGATAATAGATAATAGATAATAGATAATAGATAATAGATAATAGATAATAGATAATAGATAATAGATAATAGATAATAGATAATAGATAATAGATAATAGATAATAGATAATAGATAATAGATAATAGATAATAGATAATAGATAATAGATAATAGATAATAGATAATAGATAATAGATAATAGATAATAGATAATAGATAATAGATAAGAGCTCTTCAAATGTATAATTGTCAACCAAGAGAGTGATGTACACTTTACAGTTATACGCTTGATGTGCAAACACGCACATGCGATTTTCATAAAAGTTTTATGCGCGTGATGTACTCACATGTACTGGTATATACATACATATATATGAATACTTATAGTTACGGTGACCAGATTTCTGTGGCCAATCGGAACATTTCTTAAGCATCGAATCCGAATATACAATTTTGTTTTTAGAATAAAGACATATACCATCTTTTGATAGAGTTTTATTTAAAACAAAACAAATAGAAAACAACTTGAAAAATTATCGCAAAAATGTAATGGCTAATTTTTTTTGGTTAATATGGTTTTGGTTAATGGTTTTTTTATGAAAATATAACTTGCTATCTAAAATAAACATGTAAGTCAAAATTTAAAACTTTTTGTAGAACATTTCTAAAAAATCGACGAATTTTGATAAATGTTAATCAAAATTTTAAATATTTTAATCAGATTTTATAGAATTGTCAAGTTTGAAGTAGTGCCATTTATTCTTGGCCATTTTTTGTTCGCGCATTTTCTTCCATACAAAGAACTACATCTGTTCAACATTTTTTTTTTTGTATGGAGAAACTGAGCAACACCTTCCACAAAAAAAAAATCTACCAAAAATCAACGGTACTCATAATGTTTCTTAGAAATCTAACTAAAAAGCTCAAAATTTTGATGAAACTTTGCCGAAGGTTGAAATTTTGAATTACATGGTATTTGTTAGATAACGAGCTACACTTTCATTAAAAAATAATAAATATTAAATAATCGAAAGAGGAATAGCAAAGTAATGCCAAAATGTCTCTTCCCTATTTATATTTTCGCCACTGAATCTACAGCTTATGTTTTTATTATCGTTTCTTTAAAAAAAAAAAACTTAACAACTTATATTCTATGTCCTTTGTGATAACGAAAGTGCTGCCAAGTTTACAAATATCAAAAATCGGGATACTTATACGTCCCGAACTTTAAAAAATATTCAGCGGGAAAATTTTCTCAAAATCGGTACTGCCCCACTAAAATTGGTACGAATGGTCACCGTACTTATAGTGTATGAGAGATAACTCTCAATCGACCTACTGTCATTGTGGTATTGCCTTAACAAAACTTTACATCCAACTATGTATTCGACAGTCAACAGTTGAATGACACTTTGACGAAAGATGTTAAACTATGATAAAATAAATACATAAATGAAATGCAACTAAGTTTAAAAAATATATCTATTCAAATATGTAAGTAAATAGCAAATATTGACTACAAAAAATACAGAAACAAGAAAGGTAGCACTTTATTTGAGTTATTTTTGTTGACAAATAACCAGGCAATCATAAAAGCTATTTGAATCAAATTTTGAAAATAAAATGTTGTTTGTTTATTTACATATGGGAATGTATTTATAACTTTTAAGCGTTGAATAATGTGCTAAAATTTTTAATTAAATAGTTGCATTCATATTTACTTGTCAAACAAAATTATCTGCATGCATACATTTTGTTTAAAGCTATTTCAATCAATTGTTAAGTCAGTTATGCACCGTTTTGTTTACCAAGATACTTAATCAATTTTAGCCACCCAACTGCTTGGGGTTTAAAATAGCTGAAATAGTTGCATTTGTTGTAAAGTGCATTGATGTGTTATTGTGATCATTAGCAGCCTTTTCAACCTAACCTAGATTTGTATGTATGTAGATATGTATGTATGCATGTACGAGTATGTAAATATGCTAATACATATTTGCACTGTACTTAGCGAGTTTACATTTATATATACGAGTACATACATATGTATTTACATTATTTGCGTGTGAATCACGTGCAAATAGCAAACTGGCAACGAAATTGTGAATTTCGATGAAAGTGTGAATTGGCCCCTTGTTGGCTCGATTAGTGTAGGTTATGGCTGCTGTTTTCACATACTATATGGCTTATCTGGACTAGTGAAAATGTGGAAATTATATTTTGTGATACCATTGGCATTTTTGGTGAAAATATTAAAAGTTTTTGTTAGACTAATATCTAATTCTAAAAGTTCATCAGATGTGAGAAAGCTGGGAGACCCAAAATCTTTAATCCGCTGACGATTGTATTTTTGTGAGAGGCTGTTATTATGACAGAATATACTCGGATGCTTGCCATTGCCTGTCGAGATCAATCGGTCGTGTTGGCACTTGTTCAAGACAATTTAGATATGAGCTCCCGACTATTTGGCGACCATTTTGGGAGGAGTTCTAAACCATCTAGAGGTTAGTTGAGGACTGTTTCATGCACATTTTGTGACCATTTTGATTTCGGGACAAGTTCACGGCTCGGAGCTATTTCAGGACCATCTTGGGACTAGTTCTGGACCATTTATGAGTAGTTGAGGACTATTAATGGACTATTTGGCCAATTTTCCGAATAGTAATGAACCATTTCGAGACCGCTTTAAGACTTGACGGAGATGATTTCTGAACAAGTTCATGACTTTTTGTATTGGTCATTAAGAACCACACCTATACCGGGGCTTAACGTCTTTTTGCAAATAACGCCAGCAGATATTGCGGGCAGAATTGTCGCAGTAGGTAAAGGAATGTCTAACCTCTCTATCAACCACGTCGAAATGCTTCCTAATTAGAAATACCGGTACACAGTGACGTTGCGGGGAATTGCGTGGCGAATGACCTGGCACAGTGAGGCCTTGAAACATTATCACCGGATGTGGGGCAGCTGGGCCTACGCAATTGCCAGATCCTTCTGGCTTGAGGTGGACGAGGGGCGTTTAAAGGAGCCCCTTATGATTGCTAATCCTCAGCTCTCGCCTTTGGTGGGTGTTCTGTCAGACCATTGGCGATGGGTATTCAGGCGGCAATTTAAGGAAGCTTAACTGATGTCTTTTGCATCGTTTGACTATACATCAAGAGGACGATACGATAAAATCAACTCAATAATTTTTATTTGACTACCCAGAGAAGCTCTCAGTTATAGAAATTAGGTGCTTAGAAATTTGCAGCTTTCATGGTATCACAAAGGTCAATCTCTCAATTGTCCAAGTGTATTCCTTGTCTGGAAAAACCACTATAACATAATCTTATCTAACCAGGATGATTTTTAAAGACATCTAGGGAAACCCTCTCCCGGATATTGCAATAGGCTCATGTGAACTGCACGTCTAATCTAACCTAACGTAGAGGGAAATTGGGCGGCCTTCTGATAAGGAAGGTACTTGGGTCATACAAAATTTATAATATGCCTTGTAATTGAAACTACCTTTGGAATACAATAAGGATTCACAAATTGTATAAATCCCCGTTTATTGTTAATTTACAAGTAATAGTGTTTTTTGTAAGATGTGGAGTACTCTATTCCATGCTAATATACTTGCAAACTCAATTTCGCTTAATAGTAGCTTTGAATGTAAACTTATACAATTTGCCATTTGCCATTTCTTATTACAAACATTTATCTAACTTACTCCTTCATTCATAGAAAACAAATGCTTTGTAGCAATCAGTTCACTAAAATAATTCCAGCCATTTCAGCACCGAACTGCTCCAGTGCAGTGAAATTTTATGTATTTTCGTTTTGTGTTTGCCTACAGTGTTGAGCAAAACCTTTGTAACCTCTTTTTTAGCGCCTTAAATGAAGGAAGGATGGAAGGATGCAAGTCACTGAGGCCGCGAACGTTTCTTGCATACAAAAATTTCCCTGAAAAACCAACCAGCATAGAAAGACAGACCACTGGTTGTAAGCAGGGCTACTAAATAATTTTGTATGTTATTCTATCTTAGCAACCGTTAACCATGTAGGCACAATAAAATGTTATTTTTGGGTATTTTTTTTTTAGGTATAATACACCTTTTAATAAAGTGTCTCATTAGATATATACTTCCCACCAAGTTGGATACTTTTTAGTTAATCCTGACAAGTCGAGCCAGGAGTCCAGCTTTCGGCAATCGGTTGCACTCCACTTGCGCTTTCGGGTGGAGTCAAGTACTTGGGAGTAATTCTTGATAAAAAGCTAAGGTTGATACCAAATATCGAGGAGCGAGTGAGGAAGGCATCTCGTGCCCTTACGTGATGCTAGGCATCATACCACTAGACATTGTAGGCAAAGCTGCTTTGGCCCACTCTGCCATCAGGCAGAATAATGCTTCATTCTCTCTCTCCGGATTATGAGCACGCCTCTATCTAAAAAAAATTCAACCTCATACCGATGATAACCGATCATTGTATGCCAATAGTGCTCCGAGAGCAATGTTCTATAAAAATATCTCACCAAAGGGAGCAAAGGATCCGTGAGTCGAAGCCTCACTTCTTTGAAAGAAAGTATTTGGTCAGCTTTCCTGTAAGGGAGCAATCGAGAGATTCAGACACTATCATTGGTAACTCGGTAAAAACTTGCTAGACCAACGGCTCTAACACTCAAAATGGAACTAAAGTTAGATAGCATCTGGAGGGGTAACTTGGAAACCGCTCGTACTCATGTGCGTCCGGGACGCTACTGAACTCAAAGCAACAAACTGGCTAGTTTATTGGAGAACTGTGGCTATTTGAAGTGTCCACTAGTATCGGAGTCAGTTATGAGGCCAGACATAGTAGAAATATCTCAGAAACAAGGATTTGAAGAACCGTTGTTGCATTGCTAACAACTACAAAAGAACCAGCGCAGTAAATGACCAGCACTAACATTACTTATTTCGGGATACAATGCAATGGGTGATGGCGATGGCTCATTTAGTTAAAAGCCGTGAGGCATTCGGAAGTGTAATAAAAGAATGTTAGATGAGGTGAAAGTAGCATGGGCTCGTTTGATCCCTACAAATCCGCAAGACCGGATGTGGTACGGCCGGCCATGTTACAACACTCCTGCTAAAGTGTGGTACTCCATGATTTGAGAATATTTACAAGACGCTTGGCGGATGAGTACGTACCCAAAGCTTTGAGTTAGGTCAGGATGATATTTATTTCAAAAACGGAGAAGCTCTCCAGTCAAAAGAGTTTTAGATCAATAAGTCTCCCATCGTTCATACTAAAACGTTTGAAAAGCTTTTCAATTATTCATGAGAGAGAGTAAGGCAAATAAGTCGACAGCGCTCTTCGTGAAGTAGTCGGTACGATTGAAAGGTCACTGGAATACAGGTAATATGCTTTTAACAACGTCGAAACGGAAGCAATCAATAGGGCCCTGGAGAGGCATGGCGTGAGTCTACCGATAAAAACGGGGAACTTGGCAGAGAGGTGCTTATCACCCCTGTTTTGGACTTTGGTGTTGAATAAATTATAAGAAAGCTTTAAAGTTAAAAGAACGAAGTAGTTGCCTACGCTCTGATGCCTGGACTATACTGATTTCCTACAAATTCTTGATAACATTTAGTGAGTTGATGGGAATCGGAACGGGAGAAAACAAAATGGGCTAGGAGTTGACTTCTTTAAAATCGCACATATCTTGTTCACGAGGAAATCAAAACGTTCGGAATTTTCTTACCAAAGCTAGATGGAACTAGCCTGAGCCTTTCTTCAGAGACGAACTTATGTTAAAAAGACGAAGTACTTATTCATTATGCTTGACTTCAATCTTACGTGTAGATGTCACCTAGAGGAAAGAGCAAAGAAGTACCAAGTACTATACCTGCAGAAAGGCTTTCAGGAGTACTGTAAATTCGATACAGAAAGCAACACTTTTATATCTTCTCAATAAATTTACCCTCGTTTGAGGCTCATAAACTTTTCACATTACTGTACATCGCACACTATATACATATGTACAACAGCTGCTCTCACAAATGGCAGCCTTTTGTTTGGTTTAAATACTTAACTTTCATTGTTTACATATTTGCACTAGAAAATTGTCAAGATTTATCAGCAAACAGCAAAACTCTGACTCCGACTTGTCTGCCAAGTTGAGAGAAGCACCTTTTGGCACTCAACTCTCTGTAGTTATTTACCTTACATTCTTAGTAGATAATGGCTGCAGCACAAACATAAAGTTATTGTTGTTTGATATTGTTTTTGTTTAATGTAAGCATCCTTTTGTCCTTGGTCCTTGCGATATGCACAAAATTTATGTTGACATTTAAGTGTCCTGTTGCAATTAGTGCGGCTATTTTGGTTTGTTGTTGATGATGCTTTTGTTCGGCGATTCGTATATAGATATTGTATGTACATACATACATATGTATGTGTATGCCGTAATTTATACAAGGATTTTCCGGTTAATTGATAACATCACTTGTAAAGATGTGAAATTTATGCCAAGCAATTTGCTGTGGTTGCTGATATGCGCTAGAACTTATGTTTTGTGTTATTTCCGACACGAAAAACGTGTATTTCGAATTTTTGTAGGTAGGCATAAATTTGTTTTTTTTTTTATTAATTAATTGCAGACAGTTCTTGTTGCTTTTTAGTGATAGTAAAACTTTGTAAAGAGCGTAGACATCGTAAATACTGAAATTACTTAATAGCTAAGAAAATTTTATAAGCACTTTTTCTCATGGAGGAATTTTTAGGTTATGCAAATACTAGGGTGGTTGACTCGGTGTTTCCAAATTGGTTTCATCCAGATATTGTGGAAATTTTTACCGCATCTACCACACAAGATCTGAAATCTACCACATATTCGCGTTTTTGGGTACCCAGTTTTATTTTTTCCCGATATATTTTTCTTAGTTTTAAGAGCAAAAATTGTCCAACACTAAACACTATATGGTAACAAGAATGATATAATACAAATGTCTAAAGTAAAAGAGTAAACAAAGCCGAATGGGAGGATAAATTAAACTGTAAAATAGTAAATTTTCTCAATAATAAATTTTTCGACAGGAAACAAGGTTTCATTACGTTAAATTTAAAAATATATGATTCATTAATTAATAGAAATTTAAAAAAACGGCGATTTTTGTGAAAGTGCTAGCAAATTTCAGTGCATCTAAAGTTTCTGAGGCGTTGTTTACCTTTACTTGAGAATTGTCAAAATTGGCAAATCAAAAGTAGCGGTTTCTATAACGTGCCACATTTGTTCGCTACATCATGATGTGAGGGAATGAAACCTGACAGCACTCAGGTTTTGCAAGGTTGCAAAAAAATTTATGTTCGAAAAATATTTTGCTATGGAAGGAACCGCTTTACACTGTCAAGGAAAAAATTGCCAAAACTTTATGCAATTTTTAGCAACTTCAATCTAGCACTTTGTTATACTAAAATTTAATTTTTTTAGAGTCTAATTAAAAAGTTTGCAATTTAGGTGAAACCATACAGAATTTCTTTAATTTTTGTACAAAGTTTGATCCAAAACCTGAGATGTACCACATTTTTTTTTTTTGAAACCTACCACATTTTTTCCAGATTCTACCACAGAATTTTTTTTTAAGTCCGATCACTGTTGTTGAGCGAGCCTTTTCCAAATAACGGGGACACCCTGCCCGAGATCACTCGTATTGGATTGTGGTACCATATTGAATACATTTTGGGAATGCTCTTATTTTGCCTGTGAAAATAGATTTGATAAAATGAGTGAAGGAAGCAAAAGTTTAAAGTATTAAGTTTGGCATTATTTTTTATTTTTTATTAAAACAGTTACTCCATTTACGCATCCGAAAAAATACCAGCTAATTCTACCGTTTTCCTGGAATAATGCTTTACTTTTTGAATAAGGCTGCCAACCTATTTGAATGTTTATTAATTTAAATATATAAAAACTACTTAAATGTCCAGGTACTCATGAAATTCTGTGTGTAAACATCTCTGTAAGATTTTTGGGCTGCCTCCGCAAAACCTGCCTGCTAAACACCTGCACACCATTAGAGGCCTTTGATGTGGTGGCGCCAAAGTGTGATATCCACAAAAGCATATAATAGAGGATTAGACCGAGATACTTAACTTCGGCAGAGACCCCCAACTACGACCTCATTTAAGCTTATAATTCGTATCTGGAGTGGTCCTTTTTCTAGTGAAGGGTACGATGACCATCTTAGAAGGATTGATACTAAGTCCCACTTCCCAGATAGATTCTATAGGTCACTTAAATGTTTCAGCACTTTCTACAAAGCTTTCCTATCTGTGCACAGACATTTCAGGGTATAGATATCATATATCTGCTTTTGATACTCGAGGCTTATATTAAATTTATGCCACTCCTTAGTCACTAGCTTAGCAACTTTATTGAGCTGCAACAACAGGCCAATATTATTTGCTAGTACGAGTATACCTCTTCGCGTTGTTAAAGATATTGTAAATGTCTTCATATTGTAGTTCAAACTTTTCACATTACCCCTTTACTGCCCATATAATACCAAACGAAACCCAAACAAAAAAAAAAGAGAATCAAATCTGTAATTTTATGTCCTCTCACTACTTCCCCTTCACTTCTTCACTCACACAAAAGAACTAAGCTTCATTTTATTGCCTCATCCTTTTACTATCTCAACTACGAGGATTAAGGCGGAAACGAGCACTATTCGTATGCTTTTTATGAGCAATCAAACATTGTATTCAAGTCAATGTATACACAGTGTATCCGAAATCATACTACCTGTCCGACCGTGCATGCGTGGCATTAACGCACTTCGCTGCGAAAGCGACGGCAATAAAAAAAACAGCTCGACGTGTCAATGTGAGTTTTGACGCACTTTTTTATGCAAACTGCCATCTACCGCTCATATGTATGTACGAGCGAAACCACTCCACCCATCCGACATTTATCTGCACTTTATGCCGGGCAAAATGTCATTGTTACTACTTTGCAAAGGCGCATAAAAGTCATAAAAGTGTTAAAATGACAAAAGCAATTGAAAAGTAGTCGAGCGGAGGCGGACGCAGTTGAGTTGCTGGGCGGTGATGGAGAAGAATGAAAAAGTTGGGAAAATGAAGGTGAAAACTTTCATCACAACTTGCGACTGTAAGAATAAAGCAAAGAAATAAAAACTTGCTTGGCGAACAAAATCAATCGAGTACGTGAGTGCGTTAAGCAAATGATGAAAGCAATAAAATAAATGCAACAAGTTCGTCAAGTTCGACAAGTTCGTCAAGGGATTATAATGTTGCCAATACTGCATACAAACATACATACATACAGTCTGTTTTTCGAACTCTCTTTCGTTTCGTTGGCATTTAAGTCAGTATAATGTCAGTGGTTTGATCATCTACGAGTTGGAAACAATTCTTGAAAGGGTGGTAACTACAAAATTCTGTTACTAACCCTTAAATCTCCGCTTTTCATGTAAAGATAAGCACCAAACGTGATTTAAAAGCGTTTAACTAGATATAATTTATAATATTGAGAACCTTTTGGCGCTCATGCGTATGATATGATCTAGCCAGCGTATCCGCTCATGCATAACTCAAGCTTCATCTTATTTTCTGCTTTTATCGTTAACGTTTCTGCACTATACTTCACTACAACTGTTTGAATTTCGTCTGGTTTGGTAACGGAGCTTGAATTCTCATAGTTTTTACTGCGGGTACCATTCAGAAGGTTGACGAAACCGTCCCTCTATAAATATAGAGGTATAAGTATACCCTAAACATCAGTCAACAGTTCAACGTTATCTTACTGAAATTTACTCCAGCTTCCAGCTCCAGGTTATGTAGCAGATTATGCTCTTTAACTCACGTACTTCGGCTACTCTTTCCTCGTTTTTCGAATAATACGTCTCCCTTTCATTCTTACCTCAGGACTCCACAGGCCAACACCGATTGCCTACCAATTGTCATTTTGACAGATAGTTGCGCGCAGTATGAATACAAGTTTTTGTTTCTGGGCGCTTTAATGTCTTAATATAAGCACTGGCAATATGACGACACCAGACAACATTCTCTCTATTTCAGTGTTTAAATA
Source organism: Rhagoletis zephyria (assembly GCF_001687245.7). NCBI lineage: Eukaryota > Metazoa > Arthropoda > Insecta > Diptera > Tephritidae > Rhagoletis > Rhagoletis zephyria. The sequence continues at coordinate 34,875 of NW_016157738.1, read as the reverse complement.
GATTTAAGTCCTAAAAAACTTGCTTAATAATTTCCTGAAACGTATTCATAAATAAACCAATAGGAACAACTTCTTAAGTTAATTTAATATCAAAATTCCATCCACCAGCATACTTTCTTTTAAATGAAAATTTGGCTGTCAAACTATCAGATTGCCAGCAATAGCTGGAAGAAAAGGGCGCCTAGCGACTTCAACTCTAAAGTAGGAAAAGGGTGAAACTTTGAACCCCTACCCAAAAACTGCTAATAACTAAGCCTAACTAAACAGTAGATTGGTCCAAACAAATTTTTTTCGAGATAGGGTTTGGGGCACCTTCTAAAATTTTTCCTCTTGCCGAAAGAGGTACTGATGCCAAACCTTAATTTTCTATGTATAAATTTAGAGGATGCTCATGATGATTGTTTATTTTACTCTAGCAATATTATGTACATGTATTAATCAAAAAATTGGTTAAGTAACCAAAGATAATTTCAAATTTAAATTATCTTAAAAAATATCACAAGCTTCAGTTGTCATAGCACTGTCGCTTTTTATAAAAATCACCTATATTTTTGCCAGTTTCATAGCGATCCAGTACCGCATTTCAAGGACATTGAGCACCCTGTATTGATTGCAGTAAAAAACTGAAAATTGATATACTAGATGTTACAAATATCGAAAGGAAAAACATTAAGGGGGTGCTTGTTTTCTAGGATAAAACATACAAACATACAAAAATTAGACCACTCTAGCGCACAGTGCTGTAATTTTAAATTTGTCTGTTTAAAATTGCTTAAAATAACTTCAAAAATTAATTTATTAAAAAAAAATTTAAATCTATAGTATAGAGCCGCTATATTTTAAATGCAAATTTATTTTGTTGAAAATCAAATATTACTAAAGTTTACAGGAGTAAATCTAAAAAGCATGTATTTTTATTCCATCAATCAAAAGTATCGGCTTTTACCTATTGAAAAATAAAATAAAAATATGCCACTTTTTTCAACTTTGCGAAATAATACGGCATTGGCGAATGTATCCTGTTTTCATTTTTGGTTAACGCATCAGATCATTCGTTCGATTTGCAAAATGAGAAGGCACATTAAATGCCTTAGCCGTCATATGTGTAATAGAGGTCTAATTTTTTTGAAAAGAGTTACCACCTGTTGAAAAATTTAATTAAAATTATTTAATAAGTTAAATGAATTATTAAAAAATTGGTATCAATCTAAATGGGTTTTGAAAGGGTTTATTTCCTAACTATATGTAAGCGGGCTGTTTTAAAAATCAAATTCCATTTTAATTTAGGTGGCCACCTGTTTGCAAATCGAATCAAATTAAATTATACAAAATATGCATATATGAAATATTAAAATATTTATATCAAACATATTTGTTATTTTATTACAGTATGTAAATACATACATTGACAATGAGTGATATGTTTTCTTGCTCCTGTTATACTACTGGACCCTTAAATTAAATTTAAGGTTTCAGAAATGTATTTATTCTTCACTTATTTTTTGCTAAGTACTTTAAATTTGTTCTTTGGTCTGACACCCATGTTATTATATATATTTCAGTTACCAGAATCCATTAATTAAATTAAATGTATCTGTTTAAAGAGATGGCAACCCTTATACGTCTAGTTTAGAGGTAAAATGTTTTCAAAACCATGTCGATTGATACCCATATTGTAATATCTAATTCATTTAACTTATTAAATAATTTGAATTCATTTCGTTAACAGGTGGTAACTCTTTTCAATGAAATAAAACTTTACTGCACACCCGCAGACGAATCCCTATAACCTGACAACTCACTTTTGAAATTGGAATGAACTATATGTACATATATACCTATTTAAATGCAACAAGAATCCAAATTTTGAACTTCAAATTGCATTTACAGAGAAAGTAAGAAAGTTATCAAAAACAAATTGCACTTTTGAATTCAACTCCACCAGGAAACAAGTTCATTTAAATGCGTCCATAATTGTATTTTTGCCCGCATTTTATATGGAGCCACAGCAATGTGCGATGGCTAGTTTAGTCTACGTTAAATTATGTAATTTAACCACTTCAGTTGATTGTTTTTTTTTTTTTTTTTGTAAATCAGAAATTACTTGAGGATATCAATCAGTAAAATTGTTTGTGTTATATGACTTAAATATATACATATTACCATAGAAGGCATAAAAGCCGTAGAAAGTCCTACCCGAGACCTTGAAATTTGAGTGCAGTATTTTTTAAGCATTTCAATTTAAGTAAGCACTTATATACGTCGCATGAACATAAGAAAACTTTCACTTTAAGAACTTCATCAATAACTGGCGCAAGAAGTAAAGCTGCTGCAACGAATGTCATAAATACATAATAAATGACTGCAACGTAATCAATCACCATGCATATCAACTTCATTGCCAGCCCAGCCAGCATCGTACTCATCATCGTTAATGGCTGTGTGGCAAGTTCATTTCGCTCGTAGCACCGCCCACCACCATCACCGCCAGTACTTATGTATGTAAATTGATTACCGTTATAAGTATCTGCAATATAGTAATCATTATTAATATATTTAATATCAACAGCTGCGATTCAGCGTTGCTTGCCTGTTAAGAGAGATAGAGGAAGGGTGGAATTTCAGTCAATATGTATACAAGCTTACCGGGTAAGTCCTTCAATGTATATAAAGATATTATTATTTAGGTAATTTCTGATTTATTTGGTTATAAAATGATGTTCAAAACTTAAAATAAACAAGTAAGAGCAGCGCTATCTGCTGCTATGCCGAAGGCTTCATACCTTTCATGAACATCTGAAACTTTAACTTTAATAGACTACTGCATTCGAAAAAATTTATATATTCACAGCATACATATATAGATAGAGGAGATACGTGTATAAAAAATCATATCTAAATAATCAGACGTATGGAAGATATACCTTATTATATTATGATCGGTATGTAAACCGGTAACACAATTTAATGGTTTTAGCTTACAACATAAAGGAGATATATCGAAAAACTGTTATCTGAACAATCAGTGGTATAGGAGATATAGCTTATACAGCATAGATTTTGACGATTTTCTCAGTAGACTTTGTATTATTTTTTTATAAAATAGCTTACGAAATAGACCCGATCTGGGTAATTTCCACTGTCAGTTTCTGTTAATAATTAGTGAAAATAGTGCGAAATTGCATGTTCCTAGCTGTAAAAACGGAGGAGTTATAACGAAAATTTTCATAACTGGACAATCAGTTGTATGGGAGCTATATCTTATAGTGGTCCGAATCTTTCGCTTCCGACAAATGATTAATACATCATAAAAAAAAAACGCCCACTTACCAAATTTCATCCGGATATCTCGAAAATTTAGAAAAAGATGGACAGACGGGCATGGCCAAATCGACTCAGCTCGACATTCTGATCTCTTCTTATTCTGGTACTTACACACATCGGAGCAAAGTTATAATACCATTGCATGCTCATGAAAGGTATAAAAATCGACAAATTGAATTGGGAGGGCTCGATTAATCGATCTTTGATTTAATTGATTTAAAAATAGCAGCAGCTCTACTCGTATAATTTCTCGAATCGGTAGTTTGTTCCTCACAATTTTTTTATTTGGTTTTGGTTCATAATTCAGATATATTAGATACTTGAACTAAAGATTTGGTTTTGGCTAAGAGCTCCTTTTGCTGTTTATTTGCATATGTGGCGTTGCCAACATTGTATTAGGAATGAAGAGAGGTTTTACTCTGGGCTGCCTTAATTTCGAAATAAAAAATTTATTTTTTCTGGTGAAATGAGAAAAAGAAAATACTTATAATGCGTTTTGAAGTGAGGTATAATTTATCTGCCCTATTACTAAAGGCAACTTTACTGCTTACGTGATGATTCGGCCCTAAATGAATAAAACCTATACACATATTGTGATATTTAATTCAAATAAATTAAATAAAATTTTCAAACAGGTGGTAAAAAAATTATTTTCGGCGGTAAGCCTTCTCAAAGCTCTTTCTTTTGACATATTTCAATATTTGTTTATCTTATCAATTTACTTAAAATTCAACTTTTCCTACGCTAAACTAGTTCTGCCTAGATCAAATATATCCGTTCAATGCGGAAACAAGTTGCACGCGACAATATTGTGGACTGCGTACCTGGACTTTGACTGATGAGGGTTATGTTTTTGAAGTGCGACCGAAGGCCGCCTACGCGGAAAGGTGTTCTGCACAAAAATACTGTCGCCCTCGATCTAGTTTAGCCTAGGCAAAACTGGCTTGTCCTAAGATCGGGTTTGACCGGTAACATATATATTATGAAGACTTCAGCATAGACGAAGACAGCACACAGTGGTCTTGAAGCAACCATAGCTATGACTAAAATGCCAACCAAAACGGCTTACATAACTGTCTTTGTACATAATCATAGATCAAAATTTCGTTGAAAATAAAATTCCATCTGCTCCTATGCTTAAAATATTATAAAATGTTGATCTAGAACTTTCCAAATCTAGTTATATAATCGCGAAGGTCTATGGTAATATAATTATAACACTTTCTTACGTTATAAGCATAAAATATTTTAACTTAGTTATTCAAGAGATAATATTACATAATTGCATATTTTAATAATTCTTATTGCATAAATTTTATAAATTTACAAAGTCAATATAAAATATTATT